>NW_020884872.1:51827644-51878655 GCF_003945725.1 Corapipo altera | reverse complement strand
AAGAAAGAAAGAAAGAAAGAAAGAAAGAAAGAAAGAAAGAAAGAAAAGAAAGAAAAAGAAAAGAAAGAAAAAGAATATTCCTGCAGCTGCCCAGTCACTGAAATTAGGCTGAGGACATATTGGAAGAAAAGAAACAATATAATACAGCATCATTTTAGTCCCCAGGGTTCACTTCTGAGTGCAAATCACACGGGGTACAGTCTTACAGGTTCAACTTTATTCATGAAGTCTGCACTTGTAGACCTGCCCTCTGCACTCTGTGCAATGACATGCTACAGGACTCTGATGGGTTACTGTGCCAAGACTGTGCAGCCTTGTCACAACTCTTCACTATCACTTTGGATACCAGTTGTACAAATAGCACTCAAATTCTATCTTCACGGATACTTCGTGCTGGAGAGCAGAAAGTAACTTTCAAAGATGCCAAGATTTTTGACCTGGTAGCTCTGCTTGGTTTGTTACTGATATGTAGTACATATATATCTAGCTGACTATGACACCTAAGTCCTTTGCCCCCAAAAGGACACAAAAAACAAAAGTCAAGCCATGGAATTTTTTTAATTTTAATAATTTAAAATAAACTTTTTTTTCCCTTGTTTTAAAAAGCTCAGTGTTATCATAATTCATCTTTGAGACTGCAATGTAGTTTACATTGGTTTGACTAGTCTTAAAAGAACCGCAGTGAGAGCTAAAAGTGGGAGGTTTTCTCCAGGTTATCCTAAGACAACATCTTTACTGCCCGTGAAGTGCAGAACTGGTTCTCAGTCCTGTTGGCTCAGGGCTACACTCAAAGCCCTGTGGGTGTCTCAGACTGTGGTTTACGGAGGCTTTGAGATGATTTAAGCCCAAACTACCACAGAAAGTGCTAATTTCCTCAATTCTTCCTCCTCCTGTGTGTTCCACTCCCCCACCCTCCATTAGCATTTATGTAAAAGGAACTGATCCAACTAAAAAGTTCTAGTATTTGGGAAGCTGAGTGTTGAATCAGTTCCCAGATCTGGCTTACAAGGTAGCCATAAGATCTCATGTGCCAGTACAAGGGAAAAGGTGGGAACAGAAAGAGAGAGAGGGAAGGATGGAGGGATCATCTCCTTTAGCAGCATTTCATACTTAAATGAAATGTTCATGAAAGCACAGCCTAATTTAATTCATATTTCCAAGGGCCTCAGTGTTTCCAAGATAGATGAGTGACTGTCACACTCTCTGACTCTCACTTCTACCTCCCTCCCCTCCATCTGGGAACAACCTCAAGATGCTATCATCACAGCAGTAAAAGAGCTCTCAAAAGCATATTTGCCTGTCAGCTGGGTAGTTGACTTCAATTAGAAGTGTTAGGAGTTTTGCCCTGCAGGTCACAGGTAGATTTTCCTACCCAGAGTGGGTTGGCTAACAAATCTATTCATGTCCTGTGCATTTACCTGCATGATTTGATTTTTTGGGGAAGGGAAGTAACAGTAGGATGACCTAAACACATCTTATGATCTTGCACTAAATGGAAAATGTAGAATTAAAGGAAAAATCTAAGTAATTATCATGAAGAAACTTAAGATTTTCAGGCTACAGTTACAAAAAATGTCAAATAGAAAAGCTGAATGAAATCAAAAGTAAAGAAGAAAAGAATGTGAAAAAAACTGAATACATATTATTTTTAATATACTAGTATAGTGAAAATGATATCATGAAACATCCAAAATATATTGGTACTCATTCTGCCTCAAATGGACAGATACTCTTTTAAACCCCATGAATAATTGTGTCTTAATAAAATTTATTTCAATGTTAACTTCAAAAATATTGAGAGCAACTTTCATATGTATTTGAATATAAAAAAATCTATCTTCTATAAACCAATGTGCTAGTAAGTATTCCAGAGAGACAGAGAAAAATAAAACCCGATTGATGCCTTTGTTGAATATAAGTCTAAAATAGTAGATGGTTTAATGACTTTTTTTTCCACAGAAAATGATCATTTTGCCTTTTGGCTTTCAGCAGGTCTTGCTCCCTCCTCTGTCCTGGGAATTTGCTCCTCTCTCCACCTGGAAGAATATCCCACTGCTCAGTCACAATGTATGTGTACAAATTATTGACCCAAATACCAACTCAGGTGTGTTTGGCCACTCTTTGAGGAACAGAATGCCTGGGACTGTGAGTTCAGTAAAGACAACTATTTTTTTAATAATTAAAAAAAGAAAAGGGGTTATGGTCAGAAGATAGAGTTAAAAAGCAATATTGAAAATAGATTTTGGACCCTACACTTGAGAGAATTTTTAGGTGTTACCCATCCTGCCTCTCATTCCCCTTACCATTTCTAGATAAGTCTTTGCAGGAAGGGAAAGCCTGATTTGTTTAGCTGTCCCCCAGTGTTGATCATTCCTTGTTAATAAAATGTCCCATTGCTGACAGGGGCTGTCAGTAGCAGGCTTTTCTGAAATGCTACTGAGTAATACTGAATTGCACGTGAAGATGAGAAAAATGCATTTTCAGCAATGGGCTTGCATGTATATGGGGTTAAATCCTATTCTGAATCAGGTATATGAAAATGAAGAAGGAATTCAAGTGCCTAATGTGTCTGGTGTAATTTTAAGTGCCTTAGGCTATGTCTGCATCAGAAGGTCATGAAAACCGAGAACAGCACTCTTGCAGTGCTCAAGACTGGGTGTTCACACCACGCAGATCTCACATTTTTTCACTGTGGGCTATCACTAGTCTGATCCCAGAGGATGAACTTTGTGTGCTCACGTGGATAGCATCTTCTAGTTTAGTTTAGACCCCACAAAACCTGGTTTACCCGCTTTGGAACCACTTTGTAATGTAATGGGAACCATAGCCTAGAAAAGGAGACCAGTAGGAGATTTGCTTCGGAAATGCGCTCCTGATCCAAACACCTGCAAGTTGTCTGAGGCATTCAGGTAGGAAGATAGGTTGGAGACCATGGAAGACCTGTGCCTTTCTGAAGGTATGTTCAGAAGGTAGACAAGACACTTTAGCATGTCTACAATAGCAGTAACACCTCTGCCACTCCCTAAAGGGAAGGGAGTTGGATGAATACAGCTGATGGCAAAATTAAAGCAAATTGAGCCCTTTGCAGATGCTGACGAAAGCAAACAATCCCCTTAGTGTTTATGTCTGGGAAAGCAGACCTCTGTGACAGTAAATGAGGTATTTATATATATTTACACAGAACCCTTTTATCTTTTCTGTTTGCATAGTCCTAGGAACCTCTGAGAATTATCTGTATTTATCTGTCTGAGTCCTCCCATTCGGTTTTGTACCTTTTCAGTTCTATCTTTTCTTTATTTCCAGAAGTCCACATGGCAGCTTTCCAATTGTATTTATCCACTCCAACTAATTGAGTCACATAAATGCAAGTAATTTGAAGCATTATTGTGAGAGATTTCTGTTTGCCTCTTTAATTAAGCAGTTGTTCACAGGTGCATACAGTTACAACAAAATTAATTGATAGCTTTATATTGCAGTTCTTGAGTGTGCTACTATTTGGTGTTTGCAAACCATGCCATTATATAGAGTATGTCTTATGTTGTTCATAGGGAACATTTCTCATCTTCCTTCAGAAAAGATTAGGACAGATTGACCTATATATTGGAAAATCTATCCAAGCAGTAAAAGTAATTTTCCTAAGAAGGAAACAGAGCAAATATTTATTTATGGAATAGTTTATTACCAATGGGAAGAGCTGCAACTCTGCCCTATTTTTCTGCATCCATACAAGGTATCTTGAATGTCAAAAATCATTGCTAGGGAAAGCTAATAATTTCTTGTGGAAATTGTGAGCACTTTATTCATTCTTGCCAGGGACTTCATTACCTTACCCATATAGGATTATTATAGGATTATAAAAAAAAATTCTTTTAAGTGATCAATTTTTTTGTTTAACTAAAACATTAAGACCAGTACATGCAAATGGATTTTAGCAACAACCTGGGAAAACTTTAGAAGTAAGTCTGACTACATTCTATAAGACTCCGCATACCTAACTTCAGGCTACCAGTAGTCTAAATGGAAAAAGATAGGTATAAGTATGAGGGCAACTAATAGAATCATAGGATCACAGAATAAGTTGGAAGGGACCCATAAGGATCATCATGTTCAACTCCCTGCTCCTTGTAGGAGCATAACTGTACATAATTCTACACAACTACAAAAGATTTCAGTTTTCTTTTATATAATCTTAGATTTTTAATTATGACAATGGGTAGGAACAATCAATGCAGTATTAAGAAGCTGTGCAGAGCAAGTAGATATGAAAGCTGTTTGCAATGTATCTGCTGAATCTCCTATTACTTGAGACTTTGGATTTTACTTTTTGGCACTGCACTGCAACATGTCTTTTGTTTCATTTATTTTTGTTCCAGAGTAAGGTGATCCACCGTTATCAGGATGATTCAAAATCATGATTTTTCCATGGCTGTTCTGACTTTGGCCTTGCCAGCAGATGGGTTTATATCTAAAATAAGACTAACTTCTCACCTACTTATTTTCTGTTCAAATCCTCCTTTGTAGCTGGACAAAAGATTGGAAGTTGAAATCCTCTTTGCTGCCCCTGTAATTGCCTGCTCCAATGGTTTGCAAACATGGCATAATGACATCACTTTCTTCTTTATGTTTTCTGTTACCTTCTCACTTCTTCTGTTACCACTTCTTTCCCAACTGCCATTAACTCTTCAGCTCAATCCGCAGAAGAAATTCTAAGAGCATTCCTCTTCTGCTTCTGCAAATACAACAGTTCAGCCCTTCTAAAGTTTGAATTTCCACCTGGAAGTGACTACTGCCTGCTTGTTGTCTATATGTTTGATACCAAGTTATGTAGAATGAATTTAGTCTACAGGAATGTTTTTAACATAGGGTATTCCTGAAATATCTTTATTTTCTATTTTTCATCAAGGTCGTAGTTTAAGATCAAAATATATATTCAAGTTGCTAGGCAAATACCCTTTTTTAGGGTGAATAGATAGGCAGATAAGAAGATAAGAGTCTGTCTCTCTGTTTAAACTCTTCTTGGCAGTATTCTTATTCCTTACAACAAAAGGAAGATAAAGTAATAAAAGAGTAATGAATAAACAGATAGCAATTTACCATTAACTGAGATGGGAACAATAAAAGGTGTATGTTTTCTTCTACATTTAGACAGCCCCAGCTACTGCCATATGCTTTTCCTATACATTACACTGGTGACAGCAATAATATAAGCACTTTCCTAAAATTGTTTAGTATACTAATAATTTCATAAAGAGCAAACTTTGCTTAGTAGAGTCAAATGCAAACTTTTGCCATCTAGAAACAGAGCAGAAAGGTCACACTGAATAGGAAACAAACTGTGTCCAGTGACTGAAAAAGTATCTAGGGATTAGAGCATAAAACCAACCTATTTCTGTCTGAAATTTAACAAGAGCAAGTGTTGGATTCTGCACCTAGGATGGTAATACATTCTGATTATATACACAGACTGGGGGATAAGAGACTAGAGAACAGTCCCACAGAAAGGGATTTGTGGGTTTGGATTCACGGTAAGGTGAATAGGAGACAACAGTGGCCGTGGCAGCCAGGAAGGCCAACTGTGTCCAGGGGGGCATCAGGCAAAGCATTGCCAGTCAGTTGAGGGAGGTAATTGTCCCACTCTGCTCTGCACTGGTGCAGCCTCACCTCAAGTTCTGTATGCAGTTTTGAGGTGCCTCAGTGTAAAAAGGACATCAGACTATTAGGGTCTGTCCAGAGGAGGGTGACCAAGGTGACAAAAGGCCTCAAGGGCAAGACTGGAGAACAGTAGCTGAGGTCACTTGACTTGTTCAGACTGGGGAAAAGTAGGCTGAGGGGAGAGCTCACAGAAGCCTAGAGCTTCCTCAAGTGAGATAGCAGAGGGAGAGGTGCTGATATCCTCTCTCTAGTGAGCAACGACAGAACACAAGGAAATAGAAAGAAGCTGAATCAGGGGAGGTTCAGGTGGAACATTCACGTTCTTCACACTGAACACTATGAGAAGGTAGTCAGGCACTGGAGGGCTCTGCAGGGAAGAGGTTATATCATCGACTCTGTCAGAGATCAAGGAGCATCTAGACAATGCTTAGTCATATGATTTAATTTTAGGTAGTCCTGCAAGGAGCAGGGAGTTGGACTCAATGATTCTTATGGGTCCCTTCCAACTCAAGTTATTCTATGGTTCTGTGAACTGCTGCCTCCTATTTTGATAGTTTATCTGAGAGCTAATCTGGAGAGTTTGCATATAACTTTCATGATGTTGGAACAGCTGGTGTGTTCTTGCACCTGGGCCAGAAGACAGGAATTGGTAGCCTTATTTTACTCCATATACAAAACACGATCATGTGCATGATAAACAGCTGTGTTTAAGGAACAGGAGGCAGTAACTTCCAGCCCAGGACTAGAGGATGTCATGAGCTTCATCCGACCATGCAATCCCCAAACCTTTCAGCAGTAGGGTGCTGAGAAGTAAGTGTGAATCTTTTAGCTTCATTGGAAAAAAGTACAATAGAGGGATACTGTGCCCCGTTTTTCTGTCACACTTTACAGTTGCACTAGAAATCTGAGAGAAGTTCTGAAGGGAGCTACAAAAGAGATTAAGTTGAATATTGGTAAAGAACTAAAATTGTTTCATTTCCCTGGAAGAGTAATACTCAATATGACTGTAATGAGCACGTACCTCATTTGGAAAGAAAACTTTTGCAAGTAGAGAAGATTCTTAATACAGCAGGAAAGAAAAGAGAGAAAGAAGAAAGCAGAAACCTGAATACAGACAAATTCAGTTTTGAAACACAGTGTCTCTTTCTAATGGAGAACTTAAAAAGGATCTTTTGTATTTCCATTACACTTCAGTTCTCTGCATTAGTTTTGGGTATCCTTACTAAAATCTATTCTGCAGGTCATTCAGAACTTATGAAATTACTCCCTGAATGGTTGACTGAAAATTTGTGTTTGTAGTAATCTGGACAGTAAACAGTTACAACAGCTGAGATGTGAATGTATTAATAGTGAACATATAGGTAACTGACTGAATAGCATATAAACCAGGAGATGGCATGATTTTCCTTCCCCTTACAGACCCAAACACTGTACAAATATTGCTGTAAAACTGTCCATATCACTCTTCATTCTTCTCAAGATGAATCTGAATGCTGGTGCTCACCATTTAGTTGGGACATCCTTTACAGCTTATCAAGGTTATCAAGTTTGCTCTTTTAAAATCACAGTGTATGTCTATGCACCTCCTGGTACTTATGCAAAATTGCATATGTATGCAAAATTCTGTTAAATGTGGTTCAAACTGTTAGGTAGAAGAATCTTGTGCAGAAGTTAGGTAGTGTTCTCTCTTAAACTTTTACGTAGCATCCATCACTGCACTAAGTATGGGCTTCTAGCAGAGCTGGGTAATAAAACTGAGGAGCTAATCTTTATCTAAGAGAAAATCTACTCTGATTTCCTATTGTAATTGTCTACTGGAATAGTAGATTCTGAATGTTTTCTCCTCTGTTGTTATGCTCTTTCACTGGGCAAAGATACTTTCCTTGGTGCAAATACTCCAGCACATAGCTTTCTTAAGACTCTTCAGAAAGTGTGCTTAAATGTATTACAAATCACAATTCACAGAACCACAGAATCATTTATATTGGAAAAGACCTCTGAGATCGTTGAGTCCAACCTTTGACTGACCACCACCTTGTCAACTAGATCATGGCACTAAGTGCCATGCCCAGTCACTTCTTGAACACCTCCAGGGCTGGTGACCACCACCTCCCTGGAAAGTCCATTCCAATCTTTAACAACCCCTTCCACAAAGAAATTCCTCATGATGTCCTGCCCGAACCTCTCCTGGTACAGCCTGAGTCCGTTTCCTCTTGTTCCTGTTGCTACTTGCCTGGGAGAAGACACCAATCCCCACCTTACTACAACCTCTTTTCAGGTAGAGAGCAATAAGGTCTCCCCTGAGCCTCCTTTTCTCCAGGCTAAATACCCTCAGGTCCCTCAGCTGGTCCTCATAGGACTTATCCTCTAGACTCTTCACCAGCTTTGTTGCTCTTCTCTGGACTTACTCCAGCACCTCAATGTCTTTCTTGAAGTGAGGAGCTCAGAACTGGACACAGTACTCAAGGTGTGGCCTCACCAGTGCTGAGTGCAGGTGGACAATCACTACCCTGGTCCTTCTGGTCATACTATTTTTGAGACAAGCCAGAATACCATTGGCTTCCTTGGTCACCTGGGCACACTGATGGCTCAGGTTCAGCAAGCTGTCAACCAGCACCCTGAGGTCCTTTCCCACCGGGAAAATTTCCAGCCAATCTGTCCCCAACCTGTAGCATTGCAAGGGGTTGTTGTGGCCAAAGTGCAGGACCTAGCACTTGGCTTTGTTGAACCTCATACACTTGGCCTTGGTCCACCTATCCAGCCTGTCCAGGTCCCTCTGTAGAGCCTTTCTACCCTCAAAGACTTACAAATCACCATGCGTCAAATGATCATCCTGTTCTGATTTATAGATCAGCTTTTATTGATGAGGAAGAAACTAGTTCTGAAAGTTTTGCAAAAATGCCTGTTAGAGTTCTGTGTTTGCTCTAGCTCTCTGAATTTGCATTAGTTGTACTCAGGCAAGGGATAAAAACATTTTTCTTTCTGTCAGTAGTGAAAACCTTGTCCTGAGATCTGAAAGTCATTGTCAATAATAAAGTTTTCTCAGGCCAAATTGTTACATTCGAGTAGACACCTTGTCTCTGATGAAGTTGTGAAGGTACAAATAAGGGAGGCTTTTGGGTTTCCAGAGGAAAGAGATAAAATAGCTTTGCTGAAGACATATGTGATTGACTAGCATCCAACTTACTCCCCCAGAGCTGTTGGGTCTGGTAATAAAAAAATAGAGAGTTACCAATCAAAGTCAAAGAATACAATTGTTTCTGAAGCAGACATATATGACTCACAGGGAACCTATGAGTTGAGAATGAAGCTGCCTTTCCTTAGACTTACCTTAAGCATGTGTCCATTTGACACAGTCTGGCATTTACAACCCAACAAAATAGAAAAATAAGTATATGCAGCCAGGTAAAACAAAATATTTGGAAATTTACAGTTAGGAACTTCCTTGCAGATAAATGACTTTCCTAACCTGCTTAGGCACATGTGCAGCTTTCGGGTCAGGGTTCACAGAGGCACTTAGCATGGTACTTAAATGGGTAAGCATGCCAGCCCTTTTGAATCCCAGTTCAGTTGCAAATCTCCTTTGGATGCGTAAATCAACCTGATAAACTTTGCCCTTTGGCTCTTCAGTCTTTTTGCCTTTTCTGTTCCAAATTTCTCCATACCTGAAACTGGATGGTAGTCTGCCAGCAATCATTTTCCATTTGTTATGAGTCTAGTTACTACAATTCCAGCTGAGCTCATTCCATATTATGAGACAACTGCAACATCTCCTGAGCTGCAACACTGGGAAATAAATTATGACTTTCAGGTTTTAGCAGCAACAACTGAGTAACAGGAATTTGTTTCCAGATGGAGCTGGGATCCAAAAAAACCTGACTGAATTACTGTCCTGTTTAAAGCCCAATGTTATGTGCAATATTGACCATGCAAAATGGGCTCATCACTTGTAGAATGAGGTACAGCAAGAGAGAAATTATGGTCAGCTTCCCCAGGGAGGTACAGAATCAAGTGCAGGGGTGACAAGATTTATTTTTAATCAAGTGAATAATCCTCTTCACTGTGCAATGGGAATTACCTCAGGTGTAAACATTAACCATTGTAACTATTAAGTATGAGGTGATATTAGATTAATTATTCTGTAGATGTGAAATAAACTGCTGCAGCTTTTGCAGTATGTAAAAAGGACAACGAGGAGAGAGTGTAAATTGAGTATTTAGCTTAATATACAGAAAGATACTTTGATTTAGTGATCATATGATTTAGTGATAACAGTTACAAATTCAAGGTGTAGGGTATTGAATCATGTTGAATAATACTCACTTGTTCCATTTAACAATATTTAATGCAGTGATTGGAAATTCTACAGTAGGCAAAGAGAACTGGGCTGACACCTCATACTGATTTTCATTAAGTTTTGGCTACCTAACTCCTCTGACTTAATTTGAGAGTATAAATACCACTGTTATTTGTGATAAGTATGTAAAAATTCTGTTTAACATTTTTATTTTGATAAAGTGGTTTTTGTTTTTGTTTTGTGTGAGGTTTTTTGTTTGCCTTTTGTCTGCTTTGGGAGAAAAAATAACTTCATGAAAAATGATCATATATCAACATGGAGAAAAATATCTAATTATGAAATCATCCGTTATCATCCAGATGTAATAGATTTCTTTTTTCTTCCATTACAAAATAATAACAACAATAGTAAATTCTAATATAATAATTTTATTTGATTTAAAACATCAGCCTTTCACAAGGGCAACAGTTTTAAAATAGATACATTGCAAATTCTCCAGTACCTACTGCAGTGATATCTATGTGTTACAGGTTAATGAGATAAAGTTATACATAATACTTCACTGAATTTAGTTTCAGTATTTTGGAACAAAATCCTGATTTTCACTATGGCTATATAAACTGGTTTCCACAGGAGTCTCCCACAAAATGTAAAGAGAACAGGACAACACATTTCATACACAGGTTAAGCATTTTTTAGGAATGTATAAATATTATTTTGTGTCTCTACTTAGATTAAGGTTAATATTGTTGAAATATCTACATCTGCTTCTCTTCTCACTGTGATGTTTATCACCTAATAAAAATGCTGAAGTTACCAAGGAAAGATGTTTAATTTGTTCTTGCTGCTCAGTTGCATGTTGCATCCTATTTTGTAGTAAATGGCACAATATCCCAAGTGGGCTGCCATACTGTCAGATACATTATTTATACATAACATTACTGGTTAATCAATGAACAAAAATGCAGGATTCTTTTTTCCCCTTTTCCTGTGACATCTTTAAAGCTACAGTAGAGAAGAACAGTTTTGCAATGCATTACACTGTTACTCACTTCTGAATATAGCTTCAGGAATTTCCTGGCACAGTTTGCACCATGCATCTGATTAAATTGAATATGATTGTTAGACAAATGCAGTAACAATTTGTGCAGTGCAGAAGAGTAATTTTGTTAACTACGTAGGCTATTCTTTCCAGTTACAGGTGAACAAAACATATTCCAGGAAATATTTCTGACAAATTTTTTTAAATCCAAAATGAAAACTGGGTAGCCAGCCTATCATAATTTTTCATGTGTGTTTACTAGAGAGCAAGAATTTAAAAAGTCACTTGGCTGTTCAGCAATTTTAGAAGTTCACTCTGCATTAAATGGAAAACAGAATTTATAAGCGAACAAAGAACTGAAATATGAAAATGTATGTGTGCAAACGAGAAATGCAGATGTACTATGTCACAGTGCTACAGGGGATTTTTTTTTGTACTTTGGCTTATTCTGTCATATTTTGTTCATAGACATTTCAGATCAATACAAAATGTTCAGGTCTGTTCCAGTGATTGAATATGAATGCATTATGTGCATACGAAAATAGTGATAATCTATGTTGATACAATAGTTCATTTTGCATTAGTGTCCTAGATGGGACAATGTTAAGAAGCAATTTAAATGAAATTCATTTAAATGTCAGCTCTCATGCTTGCGATTTTTCTATAATTGGTTATTTAATTAAAATAATTCTCATAGTCATTAATTTAGACTAAAACTTGCTGTGCACTGACATGTTTTAATTACATGGTATTAACAAAATTGATATGCTTTAAAAAAGCATGGTTAAATTTTAAACAAGAATAAATTAGAAATCTCATAGATCATCCTACTTAGAGTATTTATGAGAAAAAGTCAGTCATTTAAAATGTTTATTATAAACAAAGTCCCAACATTATTGTGCATGCATCATATTTGGTTCCTGCTTCATTGTGAGGAGACTTTTATGTTAACACAACACCTCCATCTACAAATTCCTTTAACCAACACACAATAAATAAGGTAATGAACCAAATTAAATATTAATAGAAATCCACATAAACCACAGAAGACAGACATAGAACTGACGTTTGAATTATACTATACCTTTGATATCATTAGGGCAACATATTAATGAAGTTTTAAGGGGTTGAATCTTTATCTAATGTTCATGAAGACAAAAAGGATTATATGAGCCTTCTTGTAAGATGCAGATAAAGAATGAAAAAAATTAAGTGTTCTAGTAAAACTGCCTGAACAGGATAGAACTAAAGTCTTAGGTACTGATCCTAGGAAGTAATCCATAAGGAAGGACTAAGGACAAGGATGGTACCTTTATGAAGTACCGTGATGTCAAAGGAACTACCTTCATAAATAAAGTAGATACTTCGTTTTCAGGACTATATTGAAGAGTGTGAGAATCAGAATTTTATTTCATTGTCTATTAATTAGACTTGCTCTATATTACTTTGACCTTTTCAATAGTCTGTGATTTAATTGGATGATCACTCTACCTCAGCCTATGATTGCCAATCATTCTGCATAATATACTTCTACTCTTTCTTACCTTGATGTGTGGAGGATCAGACTCTTCCTAATGTGAAATAGTGATTTTATTGTGAATGGCAGGGACCAAAATGGATGTATACAGAAATTTAGAACTTTATTAATTCCATAACAATATAACTTATCCATGTTGCTTTTTCTGGTAACCAATATGTGAAGGATTTATACCCCTTCCAAGCTCTTCCTTTTTGATCCTTAAATTCAACACTGTACAACCCAGACTTTAAAATGCTGCTCAAGACTGAGACTTTATCCTGTGTCACACTACTCATCAAGCTGACTTATAAAACACACTGCAATAACAAAATGCTGCAGGAAGGCAAGTCTTACATGTGGAGAGTGTTCCATGTTCTCTTACAATCTGAGGACTGGATCCATCTAGGTGTGGCTATCTAGAGGTGAGCTAATGATTGTAGGCTCTTTATAGTCAGTGAGGAACAATAGAGGAGAACACCTTATTTTTAAAGAGTCTCTGTATTTGGTTCAATGAATTGTGCTCTAAAAGTGACTATAGCTCTCCATTTATTATAAAGAGAGGCTAGGACTAGGTCAGAGATTTAAGCTTCAGCTACTGAATTCCACCCATTCTGTCTGGATAGATTTGTGTGTTTTATCTCTAAAAATTTTTAGTTTAGTTCTAATTTATGCATTGTACATGATGACTTATTTTTCTTTATTAATATCCATGTTCTACAGTATTGTAACCTCTCTGTGTCTCTCAGTCTTTAAAATCTTTATTCTCCATATGCGTGTGAGGGAGGGAAGACCTGCTATTTCTGCAAGGTAAGAGGAAAACTCCGAGTTTACCAAGATAGCAAAAGAAGTCTGTAGCAGAACCAGGAACAAAGTCTAGCCCTGTTAATCTCCATTTAAGCTCTTAGCAGTAGTTGAGTGACCCATATTTCATATTTTCTCCAGTATGACTTCCTTCCTACTTTATTGCCACACTGATATGGTTTTTTCATGCAGTAGTAGCATAGTTGCCTTACTTTGAGAGCTGATGGGGATTTTGACTTCTCAGTTGGAGCATCCTGTCCTACAGCTGTTGCAATGAGGCTCTCTATAGGATACCTCTCTTATAAAGATTAAAGTGTGATTGTAGCATGTGTTAGCTAAACATAACTAACACAACACCATCAGCAAAAAATAGAAGACTAATTCATGGTATGCCAGCAATCTGAATGTTAGTGTATATCATAATGATCCTTAATCAGTTGTATTCCAATTACCAATAAGTAAAAACACTAACTTGAATTTTCGGCTGTTCTCTGCAAGAAGCAGATCAGTTACCAAGTTATACTGGTATCTCTGATAATCAGATTTGCATTTCTCACTGTTAACATGTTTCCTGAACTATAAGTAACCCATATTTACGTTGTATAAAATCATTGAATCATAGAATCATTTAGTTTGGGAAAGATGTGAATCAACCCTCTTTAGCAATGAAGTTCATGGGATGTAGGATCCAGTTGTGGACTTATTAAGTAATTTCCATGGCAAGTGGAACTTGTGAGAGAAAAGTTTGCTGATGTTGGAACTCGACCTCATTTATCCTCAGACATTTTTCCAGAATTCCTTCAATGTGAAAGTATCTTCAAGAGTAAGTAAACATAATTTATTGATAGCCTCCCTGGAACATTTGCATTAGAGGTATCTTCAAGACTGAGAGCAGTACACTTTCAGTTTAAAATCTATATACAACTTTAGCAGTGAAGCTTGCAATTCAAACTTAATAAGAACTACTCTGTCAGCTGCTTGCTTTACTGCATAATACATTGCTTCACTTGGGAATACTCAGAAGTCATCTTGAAAAATACAGGGTGGCCACTTGCCTTAGAAGAGTGGTTTTTTAAACAAAGCATCTTCTTCTAGTTTCCCCAAGTACTTAACTTTTCCCTGTTGTTCAAGTCTCCTTAGATTTTCAGATTGATAAGACAAATCACATCAGTTCATCCTAGCAAAGACTTTTTTTTCCAGCTTCCTCGAGGAGCCCACTATTACTAGTAATTGGTTGTCATGATTTAACCCCAGCTGTCAACTTAGCCTCACAGAGCTGCTCACTCACTTTCCCCTGGCAGAATGTGGGGGAGAATCAGAAGAGTAACAGTGAGACAACTCATGGGTTGAAATAAAGACAGTTTAATAGGTAAAATAAAAGCTGTGCACACAAGCAAAGCAGAAAAAAGAACTCATTCTCCATTTCCCTTGGGCAGGTAAGTGTTCAGCTCTCTCAGGAAAGTAGGGGTCTATTGTGCATAACGGCGACTTGGGAAGACAAACACCATCATTCCAAACATCCTCCCTTCCTCCTTCTTCTCCCAGCTTTATATGCTGGCTGTGGCAGTTGGACTTGATGATCTTAAAGGTCTTTTCCAACCTGATTGATTCTATGAGGTCATATGGTATGGAATATCCCTTTGGTCAGTTGGGATCAGCTGTTCTGGTTGTGTCCCCTCCCAGCTTCTTGTGCACCCCCAGCCTCCTCGCTGGTGAGGTGGGGTGAGAGGCAGAAAAGCCCTTGGCTCTGTGTAAGCACTGCTAAGCAATAGAAGCATCCCGGTGTTAATCAACACTGTTTCCAGTGCAAATCTAAAACATGGTCCCCTACTAGGTCCTAGCAAACTAACCAATGAAGAAAAATATCTCTATCTCATTCAAAACCAACACTTCAGCCTTCAGCCCACAAGCCAAATACAAAATGAAGCTGTATAAATGTGACTGAATATTTAAAAGAAAACAAAAAGAAAAAAGAAAAGTAGTAACTTAAATCTTTGTGGTATAGAATATTAAAATTAAAAAGTTTTCTCCTGAGATAGTAAATAGTTCCTGCCTTTACAGTAGAAGGAGAGCAAAAAGTCTGCATCACTTCAAAAGAGTCAAACTTATAGTATCACAGCTGTGTATCAGACCTATACTAGGGCTTAGCAATTTGTTTCCAATTATGACACACAAAAAAAAAAAAAAGGAAAGATAGAGTAGTCAACAACACCCTCAACCCCACCACCACCCGGCTGATGCTACTTAATGCTACAAAAGCTTTGGGGTTTTTTTCTTTCTTTTTATATTTCTTTCTCTTTGTATCTTATAACACCATCTGTATTGATATTCAAGTCCTAAATAGCATGCATCATTTTCCAGACTGTAGCCTATGGAGATGCTAAACATACAGGAGTATTTTAGGAAATGCATAAATGTAAAGATAAGATATGTGATATCACATATCATGTAGTTCCATCACAATTTGTTGATGTGTTGCTAACAAATCTGTTTCGATTTCAGGTTCAGAACTGATGTTTTCTCTTGGAAATTGGTCACTGCTGTACAAATGCGTTAGCCCCACTTCAAGCTTAACACTGAAAAGAATTCAGAAATAGCCCTGGGAACATTTAGCATTTCCTTGAAAAAGCTGTGGATTGTCATTAACTGACAAACAGTCCGTTGCCAAGTTCTTGCAAGAATTGTATTTGTTGTCTGATGCCAAACAGCCTCTTTAAATGCTAATGAACAAAGTATGGCATGCATTCTGTTCTTGATGGATTATGCCTATACCTTCTGTGGTCAACAGAAGGGGAATTCCCGGCCCATATGATTTCCATTCTGGCACAAAACTCTTTTCTCTGCTTACAAGGCAGTAAGCACTCAAATAGATTAGTCAATCTTATTTTTAAATTAAGTATAGCCTCTGCACCCTAATTTACATGTATAAAATCTGGAGGAACTATGCCAGGCTGCCTACGCACTGTATGAGTTTTGTTTTCTTTAGAGGATTAAGCTCCTGACTTAGTATCAGTATCAGTGATGCTCACTGTATACTGATACGTCTTTTAAATTCAAACATGAATGTTTCATAAACAGCTGATTTACATGTTTGTTTTCACCTCTTTGGAGACATTTAAGGAGTTACATTTGTCTTCTTTAGTGATTTTCATAATTTCCTGCTACTGAAAGAGCTGGTTTGATACAGAAGTACATTAGAGAACTGTATCTTGCTACCATGTGTTCATAGAGTTTTACACTTAGTAGAAGGTCCAGATTTGTATATATCAATATCCTTGATTACACCTTCAAGCCCAGCTTTCCAAGAAGACTAAATTATGCAGCAAATAACAAGCTCAGGAGCTGTGTCCTGAATAATTTTTGTGTGATATGATATGATATTTTAATTTGTTTTAATTGTCATTCAGTAGTTGCTATTAGTCAGATGATCCTCTACTACCAGTTTATGATCTGCTGAAAAAAAAAAGAAAAGCTGTCTAGGACAACAGCAAGATATAAGCTACAGGCACGATACAATCCATTTTTAGTTAAGATGCACAACTACCAGATATAAAATGTGCTATTAACAGAAATAAAGAATAATAAAACTTTATATGAAAAAATTACAATAATATTTTATCGAATCACAGGGAAGGAATTTTTAATTTTAGCTAAGATGTAATTAGCTTCTCTGAACTGACATTTGAGGCTGAATCCAAGTGATTCCCACACAGAACCAACTAAACTGTTTCTGGTCTTCATGCAACTTTACAAATAGCTTTTCTAGCTAATATGAAATAAAAATTCGATCAATTCACTCTGGAAGTGGAGGTTTCAATAAAATATGAGTTTGCAGGGAAAAAAAAGACCTCTACCTGTCTATACAGGTAGAAGAAACATTTTTCTCTTTTACATGGGCCCTCAAGGCTTGGTTGGATGTAATTTTGAGCAACCTGGCTGAGTGGAAGGGTCCCTGCCAATGGAACTCGATAATCTTTAGGGTCACTTCCAACCCAAACCATTTTATGATTCTATGATCTCTGGAAACTGTGCTTCTGTGTGGAGAGAGTATGTTCCTAAGTTGGGGAGCAGTTTAATCAAACCTTGTCCCTGTCTGGGGAAAAAAAAGTCCTCAATGCCATTTAAATGAAATTCCTATAGAGGAAAAAAAATAAAAGAATAGTAACAAAAGTATTCTGTATCTCTAATTTACTGGAAGATCTGGAAAATCAAGATATTCTGTTATCTTTTATTCAGAATCATTTATTAAATGGATAACCATACTTACAGGTATCAATACTACAAGAAAATAATTTTTTATAGCTTCACTTTCATTTGAAATGAGCAATTTCTTTTAGTCTTCCAGCTATTTATAGTAAGACCTTTATAAGCTCAAACTAATTAATAAACGAGATCAATTTCAAGATTTTTTTTCCTTGTTCCAAACCACATAATCATTCATTTTAGTAACATTTTAAAGGCCATGTCTAAAATAGATTTGCACCCATGTCCCCAATGTGAATTTTTCACTCTTTGGCAGCATGCAGTAGGTAGTGTACAATGACCTTTTCTCTGTTTGGAACAGGGATTAGAATAATATATTTGACCCTTCTTGCTCACCTGGGAGTGATGTTAGTCTCCATGTTCAATGAAGTAAAATATGTCTCTAGTGTCCCAAGGTTAAGGCCATGACTTTAAACTATTTAACACAAGCTATCAGACTGATTCAGCTCAGTCAGACTCTACAGAGGGGTTGTTTTTACTTTTTCTCATTTCTATTAGGCTGAATTATATATACTTCATCATAACTATTTCTTATCCACAATGCAATTAAGGGAAATATTTTGCATTACAAAAAAAACAAGTTAACCTGGTCACATTGTGCATTATAACAAAATTTATAGCTGCATAAATAGCAGTGTAAACTTACAGAAAGACTGGTAATTATAGTGCCATTGATGGTCTTTGTTGCTTTAATTCTGAAGCAGCCAGAATGATTAAACTGAATCTTAATCGACTTCTCCATTAAAAATGCTGGCAGAGGAGCTCCCTTAACCTTTCTCATTGATTGAACACAACAATCACCATTCAATTATAATGCAAAAGGACATTTGTTATAATGTACGAAAGATGCATGAGCCATTTCCTTTTACTCAAGACAATCAATGAGATGACTCCTACCTCAAAGAAGGTAAGGTGAAGCTACTGTACCTGGAAGAGCATTAAAGTCAAAGCTGAACTCAGATAACTGCAAACACTACAGTTTTCAGGGAATGACAGAGTACCTCAGTGAAAATAAAGCAAACAGTTCCTCACTTTACAAAAAATAAACATCATGTTTAAAAGATAGATAGGAATACAGAATCTGAAGTAACTTCCTATGTTATAAAACTAAGTGAAACTCTCATATAAAAAGAACTAAAAGTCAGATATGGATTTTGAGGTTTAGTAAATTTTTTTATATCTTAATTCTGTGTTTAGGAGGAATGTTTTGTGTTTTTAAGTGGTCACAACTGAGAATGAATAGAGAACAGAAATCATAGAATCACAGGATGGGTCGGAAGCGACAAACAACCACAGTGGGTCATCTGATCCAACCTCCCTGCTCAAGCAGGAACATCCTAGAGCACATTGCACAGGATTGCACCCAAACGGTTCTTAGGTATCTCCAGTGAGGGGGATTCTACAACTTCTATGGGCAATCTCTTCCAGTGCATAGTCACTCACACAGCAAAGAAGTTCTTCCTCATATTCAGATGGAACTTCCTGTGTACCAGTTTCTGCCCGTTGCCTCCTGTAGTATGGCTTGGCACTACCGAGAAGAGTCTGGCTCCATCCTCTTGACATCCTCCCTTCAGATACTTGTAGTCATTAATGAGGTTCGCAGTTCTCTTGAGGCTGAACAGACCCAGCTCCCTTAGCCTTTTCTCATAAGAGAGATGCTTCAGTGCCTCCTTCACCTTCATACCCCTCTACTGGAACCACTCGAGGATCTCCATGTCTCTCCTGTACTGAGGAGCCCACAACTGGACACAGCACTCCAGGTGTAGCCTCACTAGGGCTGAGTAGGGAGGTAGGATCACCTCCCTTGAACTGCTGGTCGCACTTTTCCTATTGCACCTCAGGACACTATTGGCCTTCTTGGCCACCAGAGCACACTGCTGGCTCATGGACAGCTTGTTGTCCACCAGGACCACAGGTCCTTCTCCACAGAGCTGCTTTCCAGCAGTTTGGTCCCCAGCCTGTACTGGTGCCTTGTCTTATTCTTCCCCATCGGCAGGACCCTACATATGCCTTTGTTAAACTTCAGACAGTTCTTCTCTGCTCATCTCTCCTACATGTCAAGGGCCCTCTGAAGGGCTGCACAGCTCTTTGTGGTATCAGCCACTCGTCCCAGCTTTGTGTCACTCTGAGACTCCAGCCACAGAACCACAAATTCAATCAGGAGTTTAACTTTTAGAAATATACAAGGCTTAAAAAGTTTACCAGTTGAACTTTTGCGAAGCCTTTGGTTCTTTAATAGTCTGAGATAGTGTAAAGAGAGAACACTACATGTTTTCTCAGAAGAGACTTTTACTGATAATTTTAGAAAATAGGGGAGAAAATAAGGATTATGGCAAAAGTTTAAAAGGGTAACATAAAACCAAAACAAAGCATTCCACCAAAGCAAAGACTTAGCTTATGCTAACCCACACAACCCAGCAAAATCCAACCCACCATTTTAAGTTATCCAAAATATTAAGTAAGAAAAGAGATTAAAAGAGTAAAGAAACAAAGAGATTAAGAAAAGAAAAAGGAGTAGAGAAAAATGGAGAGAAAAGAGATCAAGATAAGGAAAAGGAGTAACGATAGAGAAGAAGAGAGAGTAAGAAGAGAGGAGAATAAGAAAACTAGATTATTAAATAGCTACCTCCAAAAAGTCCTGCAGAAGTCTAGCTTCACATGGTAGGTGGCAGGTCCCGAGAGAGACAAAGAGCAAGATGGAGGCATGTGTTGCTGTATTTATGTGCTTTGGCCCCTGTGGCCGCTCCTCCTAGATGGGAATTCTGTCTCACTGACCACACTGTGGCTCTGGGCCAGAGTGAGGGGCGGTAACCAGAGTTTGGGTTAGAGGCTCCAGGGGGCATGGTGTGGGCAGGCTCTCAGACTGCCTTTTGACAGGCAGCTGCTCCTGCTGGTGAGCTCTGGGGCTTCCATGTGGGATACGGACTGGCTCCACATAGACACTTGAGTTGGTTCCGACCCAATGATTAAATAATTTTCCATGAGATTCAGATCCAGTGTCTCACAGTCATCAGCAGATTCACTGAGGAGGCACTGATGCCTTCATCAAGTCATTGATGAATAAGTTAAACAATACCAGACCCAGTATTGAACCCTGGAGGACAACACTAGTGACAGGCCTCCAAATAGACCCTGTACCACTGATTACAACCCTCTGGGATCTGCCATAATGTCATGTGATGAATATGAACACTGCAATCACTAACAAACAACACTGCTTCTGCACTTGGAAGCTAAGACAAAATATTTCTGAATCACAGAAAATGTGATTTTCACAAAAACAATTGCCTAAGTTATATCTTTCTTTCCTCAAGTAAACTGAATGAAAAAGTACAGAAGATAGTTAACACATCACACACATTTGGGAAGATTGCTCTTTAGGAGCTTTCATAAGCTTTCCAGTGAGATCTAGTTTTTAAAGCTGACATATCCTATTCTGAAAATGTTATTCCCTTCTGTTCAAAAAAGGCATAATTTTAGAGTTAGTGTTGAAGCTCTTATGCAACTCTTGATATTTGTTGCTGGCTTTGAGAGATTGGAAACCCACGGCAGAGAGAAGGAAGAACAGCCAGTTTGGAAGTACTGTTCATGCCCATTGCAGAGGTGCAGCTTGCCTCCTCAACTGTTTGCACTAGGCCAGATCAGCCCCTGAGCTGCTGTAACTGGAGCGAGCTTTGCTTCCAAAGCAAAATGGGCAAAAGCTGGAGTCTCAATAGTATGTTTTCAGCTGCAGTCCCTAAATTGTTGAGGTTGAGTTTCCATCACTAGATTTTGAGTGGTGCAAATCCATTGAAATTTTTTCTTTTAGCCTCTTGATAATTTTACATCATTTCTTTGCCTTCTCCAAGTCTTTGCTTCAGCATGTATGATGGACAGTGTAAGCACTAGTCAAAGTTGTCCATATACTGCCTGTTGTTTTCAATTTAGCTGTTCTGTTGCTGTTAAAACATTGAGATACAGTTCAACATCCATTTTATGAGAGATGTTAGTGCTGCCATCAGATTTTAGAAACCCCATAATACAGTATTCATTCTCTGAATCCTTGTATGCATTTCCCAGTAGAAATCACCATCTGCTGCTGCTATCTGCTGGGGTAATTATTTCTTCTCCTGCTTAGCCTCTTTCTCCTTACTCCATCTTCTTCTTTCACGTAAAACACATCCTTTTTACTCTGTTAAGTCAATTGATAAGTATCAATACCATTTACCAGAATCAAAAATAGCCAGAAAGTTTGGAGGGCTGAGAAAACTGTTCTGTATAACTTAAAAACCTGAAAAGTTACCCCAAAGCTTCCGACAGTCATTCTTCTAATCTAAAAACAAACCAAAATAACAACCGGAAATTAAGGCAGGAGAAATATAGGGTAACGGTTATGTATTACTGGTTTACCCAGGGAGTGTTTGTTTTCCTGTATCTTTTTAACCTTACAGGACAGATCCCATATCCTACTATTTCTCGTAGACTGATAAGCAGTTTTCTGATACCACATCAATTAATTAATAGTAACTACCAGGAGGTGAGTATTTTCTGCTTTAATATAATAATTCTACTTATAAGAAATGCTCTCCTCCAAATTTTCTGTGATGTGATCCACAGTTATTGCATAAAAATATGTTTTACATTACATGTAAAATATGAACATAGTCCTGATAATTCAGATGGTAAGAAACATTAATTTTGAAATTTTCTAAATTTCTGTCACCTATAAAATTTTATTATAAAGAATACAATTTTCTTAGTGTTGTTAGCTATTTTTGTGGATTCAAAGTATTACTAAAAATAATATTTAATCCATTTTTCTGAATGGTGGAAAGTCTAATACTGGTTCCCAGTATGAAATATTGTACAACAATACAATGTACTGTGATTACATTGTCATTTACAAGGTAGGCTAAAAACTTTGGACACCTGCATCAAATCCAGGAGTAATACTGAAAGCAGAGTCCAGAATTTTGGTCTTTACCATTATGAAGATGGTTTTATCAATCCTTCCCTTCCCCAAGCTTTACATAGTCTTGCAAAGTAGGTGAGAAAGTGGAAATGTGAGATGTGAACTCCACTTCTCCATTATGGAATATTCCCTTTAGAAAAGGGAGCACTAGGTTCAAATACTGTGGTTCAAACTGAGAGAGACTAGAATTCTTTATCCTTTAAGGATATAGGAGAATGATATAAGAAATTGACACTATTTTCTGATTTGCCACTTTCAAGAATAACAGCCATGATCTCTTTCCCAATCCCAATCCCAAAGGAAGAGAGCCTCTCTCTTCCTTTTCTTCCCACCTTATTTCTCTCTTTCTTTAATGAGATCCTCAGTTATTACCACGCTGATTTTAAAACAAAATATGATGTCAAAGAACACCATTAAGGAATATCACATTGATAGTTTGGCAGAAGAAAGCAATGTCAAGTATAAAAATTGCCTCTGTGGGAAGACCGTGTAGAAGAAATCTGCAATTGTCATCTGCAGGTAAGTAAGAAGAATGTGAGTGAGTCTGAAAAATCATCTAGAGCTCCTCCCAAAATCTAGGTGGGAAATGAAGATCTGCCAAATGGAAATGTAAAGTTGAGGGGGTGGGAATTAAAAAAAAAAAAAAAAGAGAACAAAAAAAAAGAAAAGAAAATGCTGGAGGAGGTGACATTTCAGAAGCAGAATTTCTTATCTGGATAATGAGAGACAAAAGAGTTTGGAGAACTATTTGAGATAGAGTTGTTAGCCTTCAGTGGGGTATCCCTTTTGTATAGAGCTGCCATTGCAAACTTGTTATACTGTTGCAATGCATTATAATCTAACCAGTGAGAGATCATTATTTGTTTATTGACTAGACACAAACAAAGAAAGAATATATATATTCTTAGAACTCCTTAAGTATCACTTTGAAACACTGAAATGATTTTATCATGCTTACAGGTAGAAAATGTTTCATTACTTGAGATAAAGTAGGATGAAAATTGGTTGAGATAAAGTGGAGTGCAATAAAATAAAACATATTAAATCCAAGTACAAGCTCCTTTATTATAGTATGTATTAAATCGTTATTGAAGAGCTGTTCAGGAAAAGTGCATTAAAAACACCTTCACTGCACTTACTAAAATACACTTTTACCTGCAACTCACAAAATTATACGATACAACCAATCTGAGACTTTGTGGTTGGTTTAGTTGACTCCTAAGTCCTGCTACAGCCTCCAAACTCCTTTTACAGAAGTTTCTTTTTCTTTGATAAGCCAGTTGTTTTCACTAATCACTAATCATGTTTCATAAGTACAAAGCGGTAATTGAGAAAAATTATACTAGACAAGAGTCATATAAGATCAGTTAAAGTTTTCTGGTAAATTAAAAGAAATCTATGGTACATTATCATCATTACATCTCATTGTTAGGGAAAAAAAGGAGAAAAAATTGCTTGTAAATAAATAGCCAAATATTTGATAATATTTATACTTTCATTTGTTCATACATGAGACCTCTAACACAGGTACTGAATTCATCATGCTCCCAAAAGTTAGCTTATAACACAAAGTTAAATGCAAAATTCTGTGTAATGTTTAAGAGCTATGCTCATGCTATATTGAAGTATTTTTGGGAACTGTATTGTCATTATTATCAAGAAGCTACTCTTTTGCAAAAAATTTAAGCACCAGAAGATAGACTAGATATTTCTCTGTAATGGCAATACAGGCACACCGTCAATTTTTTGGTGATGCAAAAAATTGTTCAAATCCAAAAAAAAGTGTCTTTTCTAACTTATACTGCAATAGAAAGATACTCTTACATTACATTTCTGATTAAATGTATCTCAACATGATATAGGGTCCATTAAAAATTGCACAAAAAGGAAGTTTATGGAAGTGGATAACTTAGTAATTGCATGTGACTTAACCAGATAGTTATCAGGCCAGGTTGATAATGATGAAGTGCTGAACAGAAAAGTTGTTGCATTTCTGTCATATCAGGTTGTAGTCTAAAGGTACCAAACAAGAAAAGTCTCAGTTTTTTTCCTTAGTACCTACTTCCACGAATAAGCAACTCAAGCTGTGTGATAAATTACACAGTTAGTTTTGCTCACGTGTCCTCATACTGAAGAATACTGTATTCCTATCTTCTCCTAAAGATCTCCAGGTCCTCATACCCCACAGCCACCCACTCTGTTGTTGAAGGTCTCTGATTTATGTGCACTCTTATTTCTGATTTTATGGGCAAAATATGAGTGTTTGAATTACCACAAGACAAGATTTACGCTAGATTTGTATTTTTCTTCTTGTTCTAAAAGGAGTATATTTCTGGAACTTTAGGTTATAGGACTGAAAAAAACGTATTTGTCTCCTTGAAGTGCCCTATAGAACAAGTAAGACTACTTAGAGTAAGTAGCTTGTCAACCTGAGAAAGAACAAAAATGTGAAGAGACCTTTGATACTACATGGTTAACACCTATGTAGTAAATGCTGAAGATCAAACTGCACGCTCAATATCCACTGTCTGTGTATACTTGTGCATTGTAGTACAGTCTCCAGCTGTGTGGCAAGTGAACTTTATAAAGATTCTTGTTCTGTTATTTGCTTAATTTCTTCCTTCTGCTGTTTTAACTTATTTCTAATTATGGATAAAATGCCTCACTGCAAACCGCTCCTTTGTCTGAACACATAGTACATATGTGCATGATATTATTCATAGGACCTTACTGAGTGTATTATGAAAAGTCACTGTAATGTCTGTGGACTCCTTATGCTTAACACTGAGCATTTTCATTAAAAAAAAAAGAATTGTTCAAGAATTTTATTTGTTGCTACATTTGAGACAAAGTTTAACCTCAAACAAGTTCCAACTTATTTTCCTATCATTAAAATTTGGCCCTTACAAGAATTCATTTGTCCTTCTCTTTGAATTCTATCAGTAATATTCCTCTGTCTTTCTAGCCTAAGATCTCATCTAGCTGTCTGTATTGTCTAGAAATGTTTCAAAGAAGTTAACTGAAGGCTTTAAAATCTGTAGACTTTGTACAAGCTATTTAATCCTAAAAAGGTGCATTTTAAAGGTATAATTATCCTATACAAAGAGTTGACCAAATTTCAGAGCTGTGCCATCAGTCCATCAAAAAGTCAGCTAATAATAATGTTTAGATTTATATGTGTGTTGTTAAAAGTATCTTATATATTTATCCTTTATTTTTTTCAGTTGCAGACTCTTGATTCTTGGACTTCAGCTTTGCTGATTTCCTCCTTGTTTTTCCAAGACGTATTCTCATTACTGCAGACATCTGACAAAACTTGTTTTTCTGTAAATATACACAACCTCTGTGATGAAACTGATATTAACCAAGGACCTTTTCTCTACTTTAAAAATAAACACCTACCTTACTCAAGGAAGTCCAAAACAGCAACAAGTGACTTTGGCAGAAACCTCCCACCCAACAAACAGTTTTGGTAAACAGCTGAAAAATTAATCACTGAGAATAAGTAGAGAATTTAATGCCATGTTGCTTCTAGAATGAACAGCATGTGTAAAGCCTGAGCTGTGATGTATAGAACTTGACAAATTCTTATTGAATAAAGAAGAGATTAAACTGGGATATATCTGGAAGAGATTAAATTAGGACATATAACATTGAACTAAGTTATGTGTTATCATGCATTAATGATTAATCATAGCTTAAATAGATCTTTTTTAGCATCATATATATTCCTTTCAACTATACCAGTGCCAGATGATAGTGCATCACACAAAAAAATACTTGAAAAAAATTTATGAAACAATAATTAACAGGAAAGTAAGAAGAAGAACTGGTATTTATTCAAGGAGTCACATACTTGCTTAAGATATTCTGTTAAAAAAAATAACAAAAAAAAGATAGCCTAGTTATTCAAATTTTGTAGAATTTTTTTTTTACTTAATACTTATCAACTAACCTATCCTAAAAAAAAAGATTTATCAGATCATAAAAAACCTCAGTACGCTTTCAAATATACACAGACTTGGTGAATCCCAGTTTTAGGAGTCCTTTATAGAACTCCAGCAGGCTAAGTGAGGCAGTGTTTTCTTTTGTAGCCTTTGACAAGAGTTCACCCAAAGCAGTGTGAAGACACTGCCTTACAGGGACCAGGCCTGCAGTTCTTCTGTAGAACACAAAACTGGACACCTAAACACTGTTATTAACTATATTAACTATTAACACACAAATTAATTGCTCTGCAATGTCAACAGAGGCAACGATACCTAAAATATAATTCTAGAACAGCCATGAATTTAAAGGCAAGGACCCCACAAATGGCAAATTATAATGACATCTGTCTTTCATCCATCCCTAACAATCATGCAAATTTAAAATTTAATAATCATATTGATTTTTTTTTCATTTGCAGTGATACAAATAAATTGCTGCTTGTACACAAATAAAGAGGAGAGCATCCTAGCCCTGGAGAATATGACAAGTTGAATCAACAACAACTGATATCACATTCAGCAGATGACTATTTCATTCCAATTTCTTTCCAAATTCTTCTTTTGGCTTCCACAAGGAGGTTGTAAGGTAGTAGCTATACTGCTGAAGTATAAGCTACTATTAGATTCCTACATTAGGGTAGAGGGATCTCTGTGAAACTCCATCACATTTAGAATTTTCAAGTACATTGATAATTGTACTTAAATCCTTATTAGGAAGGAAAACACACAATGAGTGCACCTGAAATTGTAAATGCCAGGGTAGTGATAAATTCAGAAATACTTAAAATTTCTTTCTGAATTGTTATTGATAACTATTAACATAATAAAAATGAAAAAAGGACCTAGTTTCCTGAACATTTTCCTTTCTGTATAGTATGTTGAGTATTCTCCAGCCAAGTCAGCTGAATTTTACCTCTGAACTACATGTAAAACTCATTTTTTTCACCTTCCTTTAAAACTTTGTTATAGTTCATCACTTTTCTGGTGCTCTTTATTCATTAGTTAAAGAAATTGAAGGTGCTGTTAGCTGACATCACACCACGAGTTCAATAACTGAAAGAGGAAATATTTGCTCTGCAAGTAAAACATTGGAAAGAACTCACTAAGTTCGATATTATTAACATGACAGACAAGACACTTAAAGGTTACTTTTCTTTCTTATTTCAGCTACCCAGTGCTTGGCCCTCCCTTTGATGCACTCTGCACAGTATTTTAACAACTAACTTCTAATTTATATAGAGTTTATTGGAAAAAGGTGATTTTCATTCTTCCATTTCTGAATGAAATTCACGCCATACAGTGTGAATAAGGAGCAATAATTTTTTTTTCATCATTTTCTGTGTTAATGGAGCAGATTTGGTTATAGCCTAGGTTACAGTTGAGGTATATCTTAAGCTAAATCCTTGATGTCTAAACCTTTCCAAATGCAATGAAAACACATCTCAGATTGTTGTAACACTATGTCTTTTAATGTGAGAAACAATTTCAAGTTCGAGATACATAACCTGATACACTGAGACTGATTTGTTGTAATCCAAGCCGGTTAGTTGAGATGAAGGTTCTTAATATCAACATATACTTTCAATAACATTAGATACTGTAATTATAAAAAAGTCATTAAAGATAAAATTTTACTCCCTTTTTTTCCAATCTAAACATGTGATGCATTTTACACCTTAAAGTTGATGAATAACCAGCAACAACAGCATCATTTTCTTCTTCCTGAAGATGGTTGTTATTCTGCGCACCCATATGATATATTTGTGGCAGAGATGTTCTTTCCTTATTCCAAAACACATAGTGGTTAGAAGGTATTTTTAATTAAAATCATTACTGTTGTGGTTATGTTATTGAGTAATATTTTGGGATAAATATGTTCACTGTTAGAAGTGTAATTCTACTTTTCATCTTCATGGTATGTAATATTTATATAGTTCATCCTTAAATTGTGTAAAATTGGATTTGATCCCAACTGCTAGAAGGTGGTGTTTTTAAAACAAGGCTAAGCAAGTACAAAAGTTTATATAAAGATACAGATTTGATTAGCATTCAGACAAAACAAGTTCAACCAGGTTGGCTTGTGCAGTTATTCCAGTCTGACTGTGGTGACTTTCCACTGTGCTGATCTTTTAAAGAGGGACTGTATTTTGTCACAACCCATAGTGCTTTTGAAAGGAAGAAATACTTAGGGTAACAGGGATACAGTGCAAGTCACAATGGCTGGTAACATACATTTAGCAATCTCTTATATACATATGCATTAGAGGCAATTCAATAACCGTCACAACAGAGTTTGTGAGAGATAAAGCATTAACAATTATCCCCCCTTGAGGTTCTCTCTTCTGCAACACCAGCCTCTAGAAATATTCAGAATACTCAACTTAGTGTCTTCCTTTTTGAAAGACAGTATGTCGAAGCACTGATATAGGAATTTATATAATCTCTGCTGGGTCAAATATAAGTGAGTCTTACTTAAAGTATTACTTTGGTATTTTCATAATAGTCTGAAATCTTTGTTTCAACAAAAAAAATAGACTTCATGCAGAATACTACAGATCTCATCATTAATATGTCAACATATAGAAATATTATGTAAACACAAGCAAGTGGGTAAGGAAAATATGGGTAACTCAGTGGATCCTGAAAAAACTCAACAATGTTCTGTTCAAAAATAATGAAGCCATTCCCAAAATGTACCACTGGAAAAAAATCCCAAGCAATTTAAACTGAAGAACCTTAAAGTGTCTGTCAGTGGTGCAGAAAGCCACCTGTGCCAGCTTCTCACATATCTGAGATTATTCACTACAAATGTCAGAGTCTAATCCTACCAGATACAGCACTGAAGCATCAGACATACTATCTCAGTATGGTTCAAAATTATTTCTGTCCCAGGAAAGAGCCAACAGGATATAAAACAATAACTGTTGGTTTTTCTCAGAGCCCAAGTGAAAACTACAGAGAATTATACCATTGTACTCTTTGATAAGTTCAAACTGTAAGAATAAAAGACAAATTTCAATGATTACTGCAAGGGTCTCATCTAGATGTAAAAAGACATACAAAAGATGAATCCACACTTTTCATCCCTCAACTACTGCCTTTTCTTCTCACCTGGCCTTTCAAAAATCTGTGGCAAACAGTGCTTTCCTAACTCATTGCTTTGACCTTGCCATTGATTTGTTGGCCTGTTGAATTCTGTTCAGTTAGATGTATTGCAGGAGGCCCAGAAGCCCTAACAAAACATCAGAACTGCACTGTTAGTACTAAAAAAATATAAGCCAGGGATTTAAGTTGGTTTTATCTTTCTAATTTAGGCATTTAAGATCTAAACGTGTTATGTCTGACTTGGTCATCTGTTGCTCGTTATCAAAAGAGAGAAATTGTGCTGAGACATGGTTCTCATTGTATATTGTATGTATTTTAGATGTTACTTTAGAATAATTTGTTGCCTAAATTTGCTTATTTCTCACCCCTTACTGTAAACTGGAGTACACCCCTATAGTATGGGTGTTTATATTTAGTCTTCTTGGTCTCAAAGAGCTCATCATATATACACCACCCCAAAAAAATCTAAAAAGGATACTACTAAGGGAAAAAATTTGAGCAACATAAGATGACGTTCTAGAATTAAAATCTTTTCAGTTGCATGTTTCTTGCTTGTGAAACCTTTTAATTATTTTTTCTGTTTGTAGTATTTCCTCTAGAAGTTGCAGCTTGTTCAGTAAGTTATGTAATAACATTTCTTTCCAATGACTAACTAGGCAGGTGGGGTGATGGTTTGATAGGTTCTTTTTTCTGGAATTTGGGATCATAACAGATTACTGTCCATATGTCTTTGCGAATAGTCATCATCGCATAATTTACTAAGTAAGTGTACGGTAGATGTTGTCTATGCATTTTTGGTACTGGTTTCTTTCTGATTCTACAGGCTTATGACCTTCAAAGTTTCTATCTGTTCTTCCACTTCTCCCCTAAGCAAATACTTGCTTAGGTACTCCCTTTCCATACTTTGATATTTAATATTTGAATTTAGAGCATAGTATTTCCATCACTGGCCTACAACTGCCTTAGCCTCTGACTGAATGGGAGCATTTCTGGTCTCAGACATGCCAATTTTAGTAGAACATATAGCTTTTTAATATTGCCCTTGCCTCTGCAAGTTGATTTTATTGTATTAACACTATTAATATCTAATTTTTTTCTCTTGTTAGATTCCTATCTACTGATGCTTGCCTCTCCATAATCCTTTGCTTCTGTCCTTTCACCGTCCACGTGTCTTTTGTTTTGCTGCTTCCTAGAAAATCCAGTTATATTTCTGCTGTCAGCTTTCTTCATCTCTGGGTAAATTTCTCATAATCCTTTCATTAACCACAGAGGCAACAACTTTCTGCTCTAGGGTTTGCTTGAAAGTTTATTCAGGTATGTTGTATGATCCAGTAGACTGTATGAAATAGGCTGCCTGGCTTTATGTTACCTCTTTAAAACATTTTTCTTTTTTTTTTTTTTTTAATTGTTATCATGACTTGACCATGCTGTTTCTGCATGAAATGCCAAAACTCATATAAGTAGGTCAGATGGGGCCTCATGAGTTGTTCTGTACACTTGTGACACTTCTTACCTGTATCAACTTTTACTTACACATTTAGAGGCACATGTTGCATTCCATTGACTTTGATTGATCCTGGTTGAAGGTGGTACACAAAGACTCCACCTCACTGCCATGATTTGCTGTGGGTGCACAGATCTTTGCATATCTAGAGAGCAACTAAAACTTCGTACCCTCACAGATCTCTTTACTGACATCCTTGTTCTTCCTGTCTTCTTTTGAGTTTTTTATAAGCTACAAGCTCTTCATGAATTTAGAGGAAAAATATGAATTGGTCCTTGAGAGCAAATAATGAATATCAACAGAATATCTGTGGTAAGATCTAGATCATTGGTTCTGTGGTTCAGCAATAAAAAGACATTCCAGCCCAGAACAGAACAGCAGAAGGCATCACAAGCAGCAACAACGTGTATAATGCCTCTTTGACTTGGTACAGGCAAGAAACAAATTTGGATCAATACTCACAATTTGGCATCAATATCCCAATTTCTGTCAAGACATCAGCAGTAAGAATCTTACTGTGTGGAGTATTGAAAATATTCTCTCCAAAAGCGCTATTGACAAAAGAGTGGGACATAATAAGAAATTAAATGAAGCTGAATAAATACTTGCATTGAATGTTAGATATCAAGAATGCATTAGCTGAAAACAATAAGCAAAAGGAACAAAAATATATTTCGGCAATGATTTCAGCATGCTTTATGGTCACATCATTAATCTGTGTGCTTTATGTGCTGCAATGCAAAACATGGAGAAAGGCACCAGGTATCATAACTTTGAAAATGGGAGGGAAGTTTAATACACAACTTGTGTCATTATTAGATTGTCTAATTTTTGCACAGACACTTTGTCTTTGTGGAGGGACAACAAATTCAGCATGCCCATTATGACTGGAATTTTCTAAAATTTGTGAGTTCTAGTCCTAGCTGTTTCAAAAAAAGTAAAGGTCAAGGGCTTCTGGGCACCAAGAAGAAGAAATTAAATGAGTTAAGAACAGAGTAGCATCAGAAAATGAATACTTCTCCTAGAACAATATGTGGACTTCAGCTACTCATTGAGTTTCACAGTTATCCAATAACATATGCTGAGGATGCTGGTTATTTTGCGTATACAGATGAACTGGATTTCTAAGTGATTTCCTGAGGTACATGTGCTAAGATACTTTTTGTTCCTGTAGAAATGCAAATTAAAATGAAGAAAAAAATTCTACAAAAGCTTGAGCAATTGCAAATTGCAGTCGTTAACTCAACTGCATTCATTTGTGTTTCCTTGTTCTAAACTTTCTTACAATTATCATTATTTAAATTTCATGTTGTGCATTGCTAAGGGGCATCACTTTGCAACACTTGTAAATGTAAATATCAGCTGTTGAATATTTTAAGATACCTTTGAACCTGAAATTTTTCCCATATCACAGTGAAAAACTACAGGTGTGTGAAATGTTATAAGAATGGGAAAAAAGCAGTTCTAACAAAGTCGAGTGTATCATCATATCACCATTCCGAGTTTATAATGTATTACTTTTAATGTACATTTCTAATGTTATGAGTTCTTTACCTTGATTTCTTCTATACAGGAATATTCTCTGTTTAAAAACCAGAGATAACTCAACAGTGTACAGTCAGATGGTAAAGAGCTGAAGTCTGCATATTTCAGGCCTGATTCATTTGTTGTGTTCCAACACATGCTCCAGGGTCCCAACAAGAGAACTAACCACAACTGACCTTGTGAGAGTAAAAGCATTTAATTTGCAATCCTTTGGCAGGCAGGTGTGAATCTGTGGGGTAGCTATACAAACAATTATTCTACTTCCCAGTTTGGTGGTTTTATTATGATCACTTAGTAAGATTGCTTGAGCCTCTGGTGTCTCCTTTTAATCTTGGATCTTTGGGGCAAAAGCAGATTTATTGGTTTTTTTCATGGCAGTGTCTCTGCATTTTTTGTGTTACATTAGTCTATCCACAGTATAAAGAAGCACTTAGTTCCCTAATAATTTTCTCCTCATTTTCTTTTTCAGGAAAATGAAGCACGGTGACTGATGCAGCTCCTTCCTTAGCCTGTGCAAGCTCAACCATCACAGTGGATTTTGAAGTGCTTATTTAAAATGTAATGTTTGTAGAAAAATGTCTTTAAGTAGATGGAGGAAGACACTGGAGATCAGAACAGGATGAACTGCTAAATTAAATACGGCTTCTGGGTTTAGAGAATGTAAATCAAGAGCTTGTTGCAAGAACAATCCCCAAGTCAGCAATTTTGTGCTCGTCTGCACTCTTATTCACCACCTGTTGCTTCTAAGCCATTTTAAAATTTTTAATAATTATTTAATTGTTCTAATCTTAAACATATTTTTTGAATCCCAAAGTTTATTGTATACTCGATGAGGTGCATGATTCTTTTATTGTCATCATATACATCGATGATGGGATTTATCTCATTCATCTTAGGTATTTACAGTTTAATTGCTTAAGTCTAAACGGATCTGTTTATAGTCCACCGAGAATAATGGAAGCCACTGTTAGTAACTTAGACCGGTGCTATACATACCCCTAACAACCTCCATGTCTACTCTTGAGGACTCTCTTAGTAAATGTATTTATCCAGGCCAAGTGATACAAGAGATTCACTTCCACAAGGTTCACTTTCACATTGCTCATGTGCAGACTCATGTGAAGCAGCTCATCTCCATCCATGATGTACTTTGTAACAGGTGACCCCTATCCTTGTGCATTACCTCTGCAAAACAAAAACATTATTATTATATTTTTGTTTCATCTATTTCAAAGAGTTTGAAATTATGTGAAACTTGTGTTGCTATGATGGTGTGTTTATAACACAAAACTGAGGATACATTTCATACCCTGAGGCCTGATTGAAGGGTGTAAAACAGTGTTTGAGAAAGCATTTTGGAGCTGTACATGGTAGAGAAAGGCAAGGCTGGCTCAGTTTTGCCTAGTCTATCTCTTGGGAATGACTATTGGCACAAACCATCAACAAAAGCAAGCCTTTTTAATTTTTGAGGGAACAAAGAAACCAAACCAACTGTCTAGGAGTGAAGTAATGTGATACAGTAAACTGAGACACAGGAAGTAACTAAGAAGTTGAGTTATTTGATTGCGTACATGTATTTTAAGAAAATGATTTTTAAGTGTCTAAGGTAGCGTGAGGTGAATCCCATTCTCAATTTCTTATCTACTTTCACAGGATGAACAAATATTAACTTCTTTTCATTTAGAATAACCTTTAACAGTAGGAGCACCTACAAATGGGTTTCAGTGTTGTATTTTTATACTGTCAATTTTGGGGTTTGATTCCACCTTTAGCAATGTGATGTACATTTGTGATGCAAATATTCTCATGGGAAATATCACCTAGAAAACTTAGGCCAAATAAGTTGAGGTAGCTTTTCATGGGTTGTAAGGACCAAAATGGTCATCTATGTAAAAAAAAATAAAATACTGTCTTAAAATATTCTGTGTTTTTCATTCCATTCTCTCTCTTTTAAGCCCAATAGAAAATCTTAGACTTCTTAGGTAGCATTGAAAGTCATAGAACTTGAATGGTTTAGCACTTTAAAACATAATATTGTGTTTAAGTTGTCTGGGTGTTTTTCAAATTTTATCCATGGCCTTTGACCAGAGATTACACGCAAGCCCCTTAACATTAGAAAACTATAATAGTTGCTTTTCTAAAAGCCACGCCAGCATTGTTAGGAATTTTTTTTTGACATTTGCATTTAGTCTTTCCTACATTTTGTGCAGGCTTATACAAAGATGTAACCCTGAAAATAAAGATAAAATCCAGAAAACATCTTGACATCTTGAGCTGCTATGCTGTTTCTCTGCTATTTGAATAGCCATTATGTAATTTCTGGTGCCCTATTTGTGATAAATTTCTGCTTCATGGGTGCCTTGAGGATATAGATTTATAGTTTTTACTCCAAGAAAATATTTTTCTTTTCTGAGATTGTGATTCTTTTATTTTTCTAAAGATTTCCTCTCAAAAGAGGTAAGTCACATGGCTTGGCACATAAACGCTAACCATATATTCATTGCTATTTCTATATTCATGTTTTTCTTTGATTGCAAGCTCCTTGAGATGAAATTCTGCAATCTTATTCAGAAGTTAGCAGTTAGAATGATCCTAGTCAGTTCTCTTAGTCGCAAATGTACCAATTGTAATAATAGTAGATGTTGAAAAATAGATGGTGTATTCAGTGTTTTGAAGTAAAAAAAACCAACCCTGCACAAAGACCTGAGTTTGACCTAGTCTGACCTCATCACAGCTGACCCTGTTTTGAGTGGAAGATTGGACTAAATGACCTTCTGAATTCCCCTGCAACTTGAATTATCCGATGATCTTATGAACCTCAGCTGCTGGATTTCATTGTTGCTTTTCCTCTCCTGTAAACAAAATATCAGAAAAATATAATTTATGCTGTAAATTTTTTTATGCATAGATATGTATAAGAGATATGTATGTATACAAATCCACAAATACTGGCCTCTTCCTATTCTTATAGGTTTTTAAAATGAAATCGTGCCCTTTTCAAATTTATTTAGTGTTTCTAGTCCCACAGAAATAAATTTGCCTTGTTTAGTGAGGGAAACCAAAATAAAACTCACTAAAAAGGTTATTTTAAGATGCCAATCAATGCTTTCGTGGGAAACTATTAGCCATCCCTTAGCAGAATATTTTTAACCCGTGATTGCTGTTGACACTTTTTAGAGAGGTTCAGTTCTTTTAGGTCATATGTTTTTCAGTGGTAACAAAGGCTGCAAGGTGTACTTTCAGTTTAGAGTCATATTCTTACTCTGGCATCAGTGAAAAGATTCAAACTCCCTCTTTTTTTTACAATTCCCTGTTTTTCTGTATCAAAATTAGATTATATTTTGTGTACATTTTCTTGTAGGATTGAAGAGAAAAAAATTATGTTTGAAATATAAAATCAATCTTAATGTTAAAATTGAGCTATATGGGCTTTTTTAATATTTGAGAGCAATCATACTCTCTGAGGAATCTGTGTACGAACTCAGATCTGAAAGAAAATAGTGGTGTTTTTAGAGTATGTGAACACAACCATCTGATTTATAGTTCAATCTGTTAATGCACTCTGTTATTAGGCCACCTGGCAGTTTTATGCATTGTGAATTTAAAGAGGAACTCAATGAAACATAAGCTTTACAGGCTGGAGAAATATTATTGAAATGAAACATGAATGAGAACCATTTAAACAATAAAACAATGTGTGTAGACTATATATTTTTTCATTTTAGTAAATGCACAGCCTAGGTTTTATTTGCTGAAGTTAGATAAGGTTCTGAGAGACTCCAATGATGAAACTTTAAACTGGCTGCTTCTTATAATACTGGTAGTTCTATAGTTTTTGATGCTCATGGCAGTAAAACCAAGCCCACATCTCTCTATTGCATCAGGAAACTGCAATTCAGAGAATGATTTTCACAGTTTTGTTAAGGTAATATTTAATTATTTTATAGGTTTAAGTTAATTCACCAGCAAGATATATATACATATGTCTGTAACAAAAGATTGATAGGTAGAGTTTTACCAGCCCACATTATAAAAGGTCATGAGCAAAGGCCTTAAAGAAAAGAAAAGACCATCTTAATAACCGGAGTTAGTTTTAGCTATGTGTGTATACATATGTACATATATAGGTAAGGTACATGTGCATACATATATTAATTCTCTCTTTTTGTTTTTGCTTTGTATCTTTAAAATTCTTGTTTTCAAGTTCCTATTCAATTCTGATGCCAGAAACTTCCTTTTTCTTTTTAAAATGAAATCTGAGCCCATTCATATGACCTCAGGGCTGGGGTTTTAAGTGTAAGAAGAGTTGGCAGAACTGCAGATATAAGCATTCTATTACTCTGTGTAATAACCCCTCCTCACCTGGCATAGAACCCTGGAGGCACCTAAGTTTTCCTAGGTGCTTATGGGCACGTCTACACTCTGAGCTGTGTTTCAATTAAATGCTTGCTAATTTGCTCAGTACCCACAGCAGACCATTTTCATTGTAGTTAAGAATCAAAACTAAACCTTATCTGTCATTTGTTGATTTCTTAACAACGTGAAAACAAGGAGATATTTTGCATGCAGTGGAAACACACATTGAATAAAATGGATAGAGTGTCTTCTAATCTTGCCTGGGTAGTTAAGGTTCTTCCAGGTTGCTTTTTGATTTGCTCTGAACTTACAGGGACAGGATTGGAAGGATTTGGGAAGTGGTGGGGAAGTTGTTTCTTCTCAGGATTTTAGTAGTTGTGAGCTGGGAAAGCTGGTTTGCACTGTAAAAAGGCATAATAAGAAAGAGATTCAAGGAAGTGATTACAAACGTCTGAGTCAGTTCTTTTCCCATGGCAGTGCAGATAAGCACCTTCCCTTTATTCAAAGCAAGAAGTGAAGTTAAGCATTTTATACAGTAAATCTTGCAAGTATGTTTATTAATATAAATTTCTTAGCACCTGCAAGCTCCAAAAGGCAGAGAGTAAAGAGGTGCAGTTCAACAGGGGAGTAGTGCACTGTTAAAAGACCTGTGTGTATCTCCCTGCAGCCATGGCCATGGTCTTTAAAGTATATACAAGGCTCTGTAACTAACCCTGAAATACAGAACCTTGAAGTCTTACCTACATAGCAGTTTATTCACATCTGGAAGATTCAAGTTCCTTATTTGAAATCAGAGAGAGGAAGGTCTGAATCCAAGTCTTTCACATCTTTGATGAATACTCTAATCACAAAATAGCAGAATAGTTGAGGTTGGAAGGTTGCTCAGGAGGTCGTCTTGTCTAAGACCCCTGATCAAACAGGGACACCTAGAGCCAATTGCCCAGAACTATGTCCAGATGGTTTGATGGAGACTCCATAACCTATTTGGCTAGCCTGTGCCAAGGCTCATTCCTTTTCTACTTTTACCCAAAAGTAAAAAACATTTCCCAGTGTTCAGATAGAACCTCCTGTCTTTCAGTTTGTGCGCACTGCCTCTTCACATGAGGTACCACTGTGCACCACTGTAAAGAGCCTGGATCTTCCCTCTTCAGGCATTTATGCACATTGACAAGACTGTCCCCTGAACCCTCTTTGCTCCCAGCTCTCTAGGTCTTTCCTCATAAATTAGATGCTCCATCTTAGTGGACCTTCATTAGACTGTCCCCAGTATGTCCGTGTTTCTCTTGTACTGAGGAACTCAGAACTGGACACAGCATTCCAGGTATGGCCTCACCAGTGCTGAGTAGAGGAGAAGGATCACCTCACTCAACTTACTGGCAATTCTTTGCCTAATATAGCCCAGGAGGTCATTCACCTTCTTTGCATTAAGAGCATAGTGCTAGTTCATGTGAACTTGGTGTTCACCAAGACCCCCAGGTCCTTTTCTGACAAACTGCTTTCCAGTTGGATGGCTCCCGGTATATACTGATGCATCCCTAGATGCAGAGCTTTGCACTTCTCCTTGTTGAACTTTTGTAAGGTTTCCATCCTGCCCATTTCACCCTTGTCGAGGTCCCTCTGGATGGCAGAATGGCCCTCTGCTTCTCTCAGTTCTGTGTCATCTGAAAGTTTGTTGAGGGTACACTCTGCCCCATCATCCAGATCATTAATGATGATGATGTTGAACAGGACTGGACGCAGTATTGACTACTGGCATACATTGCTAGTTACTGGCCTCCAATTAGACTTTGTGCCCCTGATCGCTGCCCTCTAGACTCAGTTCAGTCAGTTTTCAACTCACCTCACTGCTCATCCAGCCTGTACATCAACAGCTTGTTTATTAGGCTCTTACGAGAGACAGCGTGAAAGGCCTTACTTGAAGTACAGGTGTCACTGAATCCTAAGGTATCAGGCAAAGATGCTACTACTAATTCTCTAAATTTTTCATAAGATGGGGAGAAGTAGACAGGAGTTCAATGCTTCTACAAAAGGAATAATTTTTTGCAGTACCTACAGCACCTCCACTGACTACAGATAGAGTATGGGATTATTCAGTGTGATGCAGACAGTAAACAAAGGGTAAAAGTTTCACTTTTGTGAGTCCTTAGGTGAGATGGAAATCTTATGGTATTCCATGGTCAGGGAACTAGGGTCAAAGAGTGTCTCTCTCCTCTCACATCTTATTACATCTACTGCACGGAAGCATACTTGCTAAATGGGTTCAGGCATGTTGGTTCTAAACTGGTTGCAGACCAGTCATTATATGATAATTGAAAATTTCTACATAAATTTCAGACCCACAATATGGGCTTTAGTTTCAGAACGTGTACATACGAATTTATCTGTCTAAATGTAGGTGTCATTATTTAAGGAATCTGTCTGAATTTATCTTGTAGGCAATGGAGAGCTACTGAAAAAGACTTAGAGTTCTCCCAAAATTGACTGAATTCTGTACCAAATCATAAATAACTAGTACCATTCGAAATGACAGGACTTCTCCATCCAGTGTCTGACACTCCAAGAAGGTGTATGTTTTCCATAGGTTCTGTTCCTTACATAACAGCACATGAGACTGTCTCAAATACTCTGAGACACGTTAAATAGAATTAGACACTAATGTTTTGTTAACTTTTGCTTTTGACCACTTCTTAAATTCTATCAATTGCTTTGGCAGACTCTTAGCTTAAACATAACCATCCATCTTTGCACACCTAAAAACAAGTGTACAGGCTAGAGCTAAATCCAGTTTCCAGTGTGTCATGGTTTGAGAGCCCCAAAATCCAATTCTCGAGTTCAAGCCCCCCTCCCTCATCTCAACCCAGTGTGAGATGAGTTTTCCAGACACCACACAAGACTCAAAATGGGGGGAAAGGGATTATATATTACAATGACTGTACAAAATAAATATTACAATACATTACACACACAATCTCAACTATCTCTACCATGACAAAGCAGTATTTACAATGGATCAAATCTCTTCTCTCTCCAAATAAAAATCCAGGAGGGAAAAAGGAAAAGATCCTTTCTACTTTCAGAGCAACAGTGTCTCTAGGGCAGCAGGTTCTCTTCTTTCATGCAGCAGCTGTAGCTGGATCTCTACCAGTACACATAAGGGAGGTATCCAAGCCCCTCTTGGCCCTTCGACTCCAAGCGAGGGTCTTCTCTTCCATGGGCTGCGTAGCAGAGAAAAAACTCGCTTCACCACGTCATATCATGGGGTGTAAGACATCCCATGAAGGTCCCTTCCTCAGGGGATTCACCCCTGAGTCAGAACGTCTCGGGCAGCTTTCAGTTGAAGACCTTTGCCTCAAGAGTTCTATCAGAGCTTCTGTGCTCTGATCTCAGGCTGCTATCTTAGCTTGGCAGCAGCGGCAAGGGGGGCCAAGATCAACCCCTCCACATTCCGTCTGGCCGTCCCGGTCCAGCTTTCCAGGACGCCTTGAACTTCTCAGCTCCTCTCATTTTGGTGCTGTAGCACTCTAAGACTCTTCTTAAGTAAGAGTCCATCATCTTCCTCCTATCTAGGAGGTCTCAGAGGGGTTTGGGGACTTTGTTTCAGTTCTTACTCAAACTCTCTCTCTCTCTGTAGTTTAGTTTTCTCTCTGCTGCTGGCTGTCTCTCTCAGACAACTCTGTGTCTTCCTTGGCTGCATGCTGTCTCTGCTGCTTCTCTCTTATCTCTTGGCTCTCTGCCCTCTGTACCCTGTTCCTGCTGCTGCTCACGGTGGAGGAGAAAAACTTCCAGCTTCTCAGCTGCAGATACTTAGTCCAGTCTAACACTGTTCCAAATCCCTGTAGCCCCCCAGACGGGGCTGGGGGGGCCATAGCCCCAGTGGGGCTCCAGGCCCCTCAGCTCGTGGCTTCACAACATGGCCACTTCTCCAACAACAACTACGACTACAACAACAACTACCCTTCTTTTCCGGTCTGGGTGATATGTTTATATTTTGCAGAAGCGCTCATTGGCTCAAACCCAAGGGTAGCCACCCCCTGGGGGATTACCATTTTATAACTTTAAGGGGAAAACTTTTTTCCCCCACCACACAACGAAAGAGTTCTACATTAGTAAATGTGTGTACAACATATTCATCACCACTGCTCACAAATTGTCCAGTGCTTTTTGAAGGGCAGTACAACAATATGAGGTTGCAAATGGCCAGTGGTGAAAAAATCAGGTTCTTATTCAGATTTTGCATGTATTTGAATGCCATTTGGATCCAAAGTGTCAGGGAGTAGCAACAAAGTTCTTTCTATACTATTTTTGTTAGTCATGATGATCCCAACAGGAAAGTTATATCATCGTTCTTTGAAACAAACAATATTGAAAAATCTTTTACCAATCTTGCAAATGTAATTAATTTGAGGCTTTTTTATAATTCTTCAGACTTAGTCTAAGGTGTAGAAACCCTCATCCTAGGAATGAGTCCACAACATAAAGGTTTAAGCATATATGAAAACATGAGGAAGCAGACACTGAATTACCAGTATAATACTAAAAGAAAAAATGCGAAGGTACAGCATCTCCTCTGTGAAAACAGAGCATTTCAGTCTCTGCAATCACCTTTCACAAGCAGCAAATTCACTCCACAAGGCTTTAAAAAATCTTCTTTCCTTGTAACAAAGCTGAACTTAGAAGTTTGAAATCAATGCCTTGTAAAAAGAAACCAAGTGGGTGGCATTTTCCAACCATGAGACATGTCATTACCATTGACCTCACTACTTTTCTTAAATAGCCAGAGAAGGGCAACAAAATTGTCAATTAGATTTGCAGTGAGCAGGAGTCAGCTTTACTTAACTTGTGCTTGCCTGCATAATCATGCATATCTCTCCTCTATATCAGGAGTTGTTCAAGCCTATAATAACTAGGGTTCAACAAGTCTGAACCACCTTCCTCTGCTGATGATATGGAAGTTGTTGATTTGCTAAAGATTATTCAGGATTTTTGTAGCCTTGACAGATTGTCATATTTTAAATTCCACCTCTCAGAGTTTGTGCTGCAGCTACCAAATAGGAAATAGTGGAAGGAAGTACAGTATTAAGGAAAACAAGATCGTGCTTTTACTTTTTTAAAGACTGTAGCTGGTTTCTTTGTTACTCTGCACATCATAAAGCAAGCACACTAAATTTGGCATGACATGCAATTTCATCATAGGACAGGCAAAGGGACAGACACAGTGCTGAAGATGAGAGCTATGCACCATTTGCAGAGCTATATGCAGACAGTGGGGTGAAATGTGGCAGCATTTCTTCGCTATACAGTCCTACTGTCATAAAAGCACTATATTTATGCAAAGGTTTTTAAAAGCTTTATGCAGGTTAGATTTAAAGCAGTGAATATGCTTGTCAACTGTCATAGCTGTGTAATATTTCTTCAGTATGTGGGATCCACTGCTTTTTCAAAATTAGTAATTCGTCCTGCAATGTTCGTGTCTAATTGTTCACTGGAAGAGAAGGTCTCTTTCAACAATACACTCTCCTAAGATTTCCTTTGCATAATATAGACAGTCTTTTCACCTAATCATGGCACTGAACTTCCCTGTTTTACAAAAGCATTTATGGCTGTGCTGCTCTAGCAAAATCTCACTGACTCACGTTTGAGTCTGTGGTTCCACACCCCAAGTCATACTCCAGATACCAAGGCTAGAAAGCTTGTGTGTGCTGAATATAGGTGCACAGTAGTCCTGTCAAGTAGTAACAGTTTATGCTCATCAGCCATTTGTAAAATGATAATAACCTCAGCTACTTTTCAACATGCCTGTACTCCGTAGGTGATGGGGCCTTTTGTGCAAATCAAATATACCATTCATTAGCAATTCCATACAGTCACTAGATTAGGTACCCATGAGGGACACATTGCATTCCACTTTACTTCCATGATGTGGTTAAAGATGTGACTAGTCTTGAGCAGGATTTGAAGCCCTCTCTCATGTACTTGTTGTCTCTTTAACATCCATCCTGGAGGTTTTCTACATTACCCATTATTCAGGTGGTTGGTCCCCTTTGTGTTGCACACTGGTCTTCACTGAATAGTTCCATGTTAAACATATTTCTTTCTGCTTTATTTCATGGTTCACCTTACACATGAGAGGACCTTGTCAGGAACATTCACAAAGACCTCAGAGATCTCTCCTCATGCCCTCCACAATATGTACAGGGTGGATGTGCCATATATGCTGCTTATTGTTAACTTATGTGCCTTTTTAATTTGCTTCCCCATTTTCTGACACTCAAAGGTTCAGAAGACACTGATCTAGATTCAGAACTGAATTCTGGAGCCCTCATCTACTAAAATTACTTAGATGTTTCACGCGCATAAAAAAAACCCTAGGAGACAAACTTCTCATTTCCTCTAACATTGCTGTTTTCAGTTTACACATTTCTATCATATCTCCTCCTACTTTGCCCCTGATAGGTTTTTAAATGCTAAAAGGCCTTGTTTGCTACAGAGATTAAAATTTTTCAAGTGTTATTCCATTCAATTCATCACATTTACTTAAAATACATTTAGTAAAACATATAACAAAATTAGTCTCAGTTATTTAAAAGTGCAGAGCTGTAAACCTCTACATCATGGGAAGAAACCTCAATTAAGCAGAATTGCCATCCACATTAAGCAGTAGTCATTGCCATTAAGTATCATTGGACTTAAACTGTTCCCAGAGAGACATCCTGATTAAGCGGACTTCCTAGTTTGAGTGTATCTCAATTAAATAGAATGTGCTGCATCAGCATTTCATTTTATGAATGCTCTGAGAAGGTATTTGATTAGGATTTCGGAATGGTTTGTGTGATTGCTATCATTATTGAAAATTTAGATGGGAATGTAAAAAGAACTTAAAAGAATCAGTATTTATGGCAATTAGGAACCTATCTCTTGGGCCTTTAAGCAATGACCAGTTTAAGTTTTTTTGTGTGGTTTGTATGTACTAGTTTGGTCTTATGTTGACCGGGTTAGTTGTATTGAAAAAGGATCTTTAAAAAGTAAATCTAGGAGTAAGTATGTGCCTGGTCTTGAAGGCTTAAAAACTTTGATTTGCCTTTTAAATTTTTCACATGACTCCAAAGAGCATTTTTTCTGCACATGTAAGTTTAACGTTTCAATGTGTACATAGAACTTGCCAGTGTCTTCATATGTCTTTGTATCTGATCTCATTCATTTTTAAACATTGTATGGAACTATTCTGTGTTTTAAACCTGATCTAAGGCAAATTCATAAACAAGAAAGTTTCATTGTGACGTTCAATGTGCATCCAATCAATCTGTATTTCCAGAATAAGACTAGATTTGTCTTCTGCATTTTTATAGATATTTCTTAGAAACATCTAAATTCTTATTGAAATAATTCTCATCCGCCCAAGCCAAATAAATGTGGTATCCAGTGTAACACAAATAGTAAATGAGGATAACAATTATTCTTTCGGGAAAGAAAAATGATAATGTGGATATTTCAGTGGCATAAATGACTCATTCTGTAACTTCTATTTCACGAGGCTCTATTCTGATATACTTAGTTTACGACAACAGAAGTGACAAGAAGCCCATTTTTGAATAATGTTGTTATTATGAGAAAGAACTGAGGAACTACTGAATGTCATGAATGTCTCTATTTACATCTTCTAACCAAGAGCACAGAAAGATCATGCAACTTAACAATATTTGCCCATGAGTTTGTGTAAGCCTAACCATCTTTTGAAAGTTATTGACAGTCTATTCCAGAGAGATAATCAGACTAAAAGGATAAATGCATTGCAGATGTTTTATTCTTCCCCTCTGTATCTGGGCACTGCTCTGATCTTGTCATGTACAATCATGTGCCAGCTGCACAGATGAAGTCTATGTCACCTTTGAAAATGGAAGTCCACTTATCCACTAATGCAAGAAGGAATTTATCTGCTTAATTCCCATTAGCATTAATGGGAGTTACATGCCTAATACTGCACAGCAGTGGTGAGAAATGCACCTTAAATTTTCAGCTGCTTGAAATAGCAACCTCTGAAACCAGACATAAGAGATTATAAATAAAGAAACAATAGAAACAAAGAAGGCTCCTAAGAGGTACCCTCAGTGTATAGATAGAAACAGACAATTTTCCCCTCAGCAAGCTTCTCTGCTTAAATCATTTTAGTAAATAAATATTTAACAAGTGACAGAACTTAATTGATGTTTATATTTACACGGCAGTTAATTTATATTCTGCTAAAGCTGAATCCTCCATCCAGAATAATGCTTTATATCCCTCCGTGATGGCAGACACCCAAACAGCACAGTTGTGTTTTCGAAGAAACCCATAACAACAAAAAAATGCACTACTCCAAATACTATATAAGTCATTACATTTTTTCCTCTCTTCAGCTGTCAGATACATTGCATTATAATATCAGATTGATATATCTAGTGTTATTTCAACATTTACCATTTTACAACAACAAATAGAAAACATATAAGGAAGCTCTGGTAACAAATCTTTCTTAATATGTATGTGAAGTAGACAGTTCAAGAAAAAAATATAACTGATGACAGATTTTATTTCAATCTGCTGGTGCTTATTAAGGCGTCTACAAAGAAAAAAATATATGTATCTAAATACATCTCTTTCTGCCAACAAAGGAAACTTTTAATTGCTTTAATCAGCATTTGCTTTGTCTTTACAGTGACATAGTAAAACAAGTCAGGTACAATCAGTAAATATTTTTGAAAGAAAATTTGTAAGCAGAGGCTTCAGATGATTTTTATTATTTGTGTCTAGAACATGGTTAAGTCTATGTTACAGATGCAACATCATTCAAAATTCTTAAATTTGCTTTATAAAACAAATTTGTACTTGATTTTATTTTATATCATTTTAGCATGTGGAAAAAGAAGCCGACATAAATCTGATCAAACTTCTCTCCCACAAAACCCTACAGCAAATGCAGTAGAAGATATATCAGATTTTAGAAATCAGAGCACAACCCAAGGAAACAAGCTGCATGTTGACAAAGATATGCAGCTAAAAAGATAATAATTTGACAAAATCCATGTCAACCAACAGGGTTTAGAGAAAGTAATCCATTATTTCTTTCAGCTCATGAGATCTTGATTTTATATCCTGATGAGTCTGTAGCTCAGTCTTCTAGTCAGAAAGAAGGGCCAAAAATTCCCTTCCAACTATTAAAAAAAAAGAAAAAGGAATAAAAGAAATCACAACACCAAAATCTCTCTTGAACTGGAAATGGATGTTGGTGTTTGCATGCAGGAATACTCAGTCCTTTCTAGATCAAGCTCAAGGGAATCAATTTTTCAAATTTCTAAACTGATTAGATAAAGGCATGGTCCTGCTGAAGGGATGGACTATTCACCTATCCAGAGGAATCACAGAATCACAGAACAGGTCAGGTTAGAAGGGACCACAGTGGGTCATCTGGTCCAACCTCCCTGTTCAGGCAGGGCCATCCTAGAGCACATTGAACAGGATTGCATCCAGACGGTTCTTGAAGATCTCCAGGGAGGGAGACTCTACACCCTCTCTGGACAATCTGTTCCAGTGCGTGGTCACTGCATAGCTTCCTCATATTCAGATGGAACTTCCTGTGCATCAGTTTCTCCCCACTGCTTGGCACCACTAAGAAGAGCCTGGATCCATCTTCTTGTTGCCATTTGAAGTTCAACAAGGGAAAGTGCTGGATTCTGCAACTGGGATGGGGCAACCCTGGATGCTTGTACAGACTGAGGAATGAGATGCTGGAAAGCAGTGCCATGGAAAGGGACCTGGGGGTCCTGGTCGGTGGCAAGTTGAATATGAGTCAGCAGTGCCCTGGTAGCCAGAAGGGCCAACTGTGTCCTGGGGGGCATCAGGTAAAGCATTGCCAGCCAGTCGAGGGAGGGGATTGTCCTGCTCTGCTCTGCACTGGTGCAGCCTCACCTTGAATATTGTGTGCAATTTTGGGCACTGCAATATCAGAAAGATATTGATCTCTTAGAGAGTGTCCAAAGGAGGGCAACAGAGATGGTGAAGGGCCTTGAGGAGAAGTCGTATGAGGAGTGGCTGAGATCACTTGGTGTGTTCAGCCTGGAGAAGAGGAGACTGAGGGGAGACCTCATTGCAGTCTACAACTTCCTTTTGAGGGGAAGAGAAGGGGCACACACTGATCTCTTCTCTGTGGTGACCAGTGACAGAACCTGAGGGAATGACCTGAAACTATGTCAGGGAGGTTTAGGTTGGATATTAGAAAAAGATTCTTCACCCAGAGGGTGGTTGGGCACTGGAACAAGCTCTCTGAGGAAGTGGTCATGGCACTGACAGACTTCAAGAAGGATTTGGACGATACTCTCAGTCACATGGTGTGACTCTTGGAGATGGTTCTGTGCAGGGCTAAGAGTTGGACGCAATGATCCTTGTGGGTCCCTTCTAACTCAGCATATTCTGTGATTCTGTGGTTCTGTGACACCCTCCCTTCAAATACTTGTATTCATTAATGAGGTCCCTTCCCAGTTCTCTCTCCTCGAGGCTGAACGGGCCCACCTCCCTCAACCTTTCCTCATAAGAGAGATGTTGCAGTCCCTTAATCATTTTTGTTGCCCTCTGCTGGACCTGCTTCAGGAGCTCCATGTCTCTCTTGTACAGAGGAGCCCAGAACTGGACATGGCACTCCATATGGGCCCTCACTAGGGCTGAAGAGAGTGGTAGGATCACCTCCCTTGACCTTCTCCCTGGGATGCATTAGATGCTCTTCCTAGCGCACCCCAAGATACCATTGGCCTTCTTGGCCACCAGGGCACACTGCTGGCTCATGGACAGCTTGTTGTCCACCAAGACCCCCAGGCCCTTCTCCACAGAGCTGTTTTCTAGCAGGTCAACCCCCTGTCTGTACTGGTGCCTGGTGTTATCCTTCCCCATATGCAGGACCCTACATTTGCCTTTGTTGAACTTCAGATAGTTCTCTTCAACCTGTCAAGGTCCTTCTGAAGGGCTACACAGCATTTTGGGGTATCAGCCACTCCTCCCAGCTTTGTGTTGTCAGTGAAATTGTTGAGGAGGCATCTACACCTTCATCCAAGTCTTTAATGAATAAGTTGAGCGATACTGGGCCCAGAACTGAAGCTTGGTGGAACACCACTAGTGACAGGCCCCGAACTAGACCCTGTGCCACTGATTATGACCCTCTGGGATCTACCATTCAGTCAGTTATCAATCTACCTCACTGTCCACTCATCCAGTCCACACTTCCTGAGTTTGCCTATGAGGATTTTGTGAGAGACAATCATGAAAGCCTTGCTGAAGTCAAGGTAGACCATATCCACTGCTCTCCCCTCCTCTGTCCAGGTAGTAGCTTCATCATAGAAGGTAATCAGGTTGATTTAGCATGATTTATCTTTAGTGAATCCATACTGACTTTTCTTGATCACCTTCTTGTCATCCATGTGGATAGAGATGCCCTCCAGAATGAGGTGCTTCATCACCTTTCCAGGGATTGAGGTGAGGCTGACTGGATGGTAGTTCCCTGAGTCCTCCTTCTTGCCCTTTTTGAGGTGACATTTGCTTTCTTCCAGTCTGCAGACACCACTCCTGATCACCATGACCTTTCAAAGATGATTGTGAGCAGACTTGCTATGGGTATCCGCCAGCTCTCTCAGCACACGTGAATGCATTCTGTCAGGGCCCATGGTCTTGTGGATGTTAGTAATGGGCCCATATTATCCTTACTTTTCCTAAGCATGCTTTCATCCAGTATCTCTGCATTTATTTGCCCTTGTAAATTGTGCTGGTTTAAAAGTTAACCAGCAGGGGAAATGAACTCAACTCAAAAGAGAGATTGCAAGTCAGAATAACAATTTAATAAAATAATACAATAAGCACGACTACACAAACAAGCAATTGGTCTCAACCCACAAAACCCAAAATGTACAACCTGGCACCCCAGGGCACAAACAAAATGGTGCTCCCTGGACCCCCCCCCCCCGAGTCCAAAGCAAAGGGAGAGGGGAAAAGAAACCTGCTGGTGGGAGAGCTGCTGCAGTCCGGCCGCAGTGGTGATTGCAGTTCAGTTGAGGGTGGTGGTCTCAGTCTGGCTGAGAGCGGTGAGCTGCAGTCCTCCTCTGGATCCCACGAGAGAGAGAGTGGCCAGGTTCTGAAACTCCAGGTTTATATATTCTCCAGCTCAGGCAGCAATGCTTAGCCCCTCCCCCGGAGCGGGGAATTCCATAAAAGGATGTTCAATCCTTCCCTCAGAGTGGGGAATTCCATAAAAGGGTGTGAGGGTACTCAGTCAGGGAATTCCACAAAAGGGCATGAGGACAGGAGCATGGGGGGGGGGCACCTCGCAGGCCTCTACTGACAACAGTTTCTGGGAAATGGCATGGAGGGCTATAGAATACACAGTTTTGGGCTACACCCATCCAATGATGAATCGGTCCCAGCTGTTCTAACTAGGACAAAATACAGAACTCTTGTCCATTATACGGGAAGGTAGGAGAGAGTTGAGATTTATGCCTTTGTCCCTTTCTGCAGCTCAAATAGGATTGCTCAGTGTTAAGGCCCTTATGAGTGGTTCTTCACTATTGTCCTGCAGAACACTCCCAGATGTTTCAAGCACTGACAGTATTTGTCAAGTTATGCCTCCTACTGCACACAGGTTGCATTTGCAGAAATACATTTTTTAAATGAATACTGATTTTAAATGCCTCTGGGCACTGAATTCCTTTAACAAACCTCAGTATGTGCAGTAGCTGTTGCACTATCATTTTATACTGTGTGTTAGATGAGTATCAGGCTAAGAGAACATTTGATTTCTGTGTAACCAGTATGACTATCTTTCTTTAATATAAATACATACACCAAAATGCTTTTATTGGAATGTCTTCAATATGCAACAGGACAAGAGGCCTCGCCAGCATCATCAGGTCTTATTCCTAGCATATTTCTGAGCTTAGTGTCATGGCATCCCTCAGACTACCAAGTAAAGAAATGGGATTGAGAAGAAGAAACTGACGTTAATTTATCTCTTCTAGGTCTTTCTTTCTCTGGATGCAAAATTTTCTCAATCTTAGCCTAGAAAATCAGCTAATCCTGTTTTCAGGCTGCAACAAAGACCATGAAATACCTGTTCATCTCTTCACAGTCACTGAGGATGGCTCTTAGCCTGCCATGTGAAATCCATCAATACACAGCCAAAATGCCCTGGCTGAACATGCTGTTTCTGTCATCCAACCTCAACATTTAACTGAGGTCTGTGATCTCCCCAGGCTTGCTGTATGTTCAACAAACATGAAGAGAAATAAGCTTCTTCAGAAGAGACCTTGAAGAAAGAGATTGATGTAGGTACTCTGAATTACCTTCTCAAGAGGACTGTGGATCCCATCTCTCTCCCCCCGATCTACACAAAATTTAGGAATCCCAGCCCAGACATGTGTCTTTGGCACTTAAGTCTAGGAAAAGAGCATTGGTGCCTCAGGGAACATCTTAGACCCCAGAAAAAGCACTCAACTATTATAATATAGGTATCAGTAGATAAAGCTAATCAACAGAAATAATTTTGATGGAAAAATCAATGTCAAAGTCACATTGACTTCAACAGGACCAGTATTTCATCCTATGTGATTTTAAACCAGCCACAAAATGGACATTGCTGTGCTGCTGACATTAGGGCTATCATTTTATGCCTAATGCAGACAGTAAACCTTTCACTTGCTAGATACGAGATGGACAGACTCATACAGAAATAACCCTTCAAGGATAAACACTCTTTTTAAATCACTGAAGAATTTGAGTGGGACCTTAATCACTAGCACAGCCTGGCAGGTCATTTTTTTGACACTTGCACACAATTCTGAAAATCAGCCAGAACTGACAGGTGCAAAGTTTCTGCACTCCTGTTATACACAATAATTCAGTAGTAAATGATCATATGTGGCCTTAATGTTTCTCTCTCTCTCTCTCTCTCTCTCTCTCTCTCTCTCTCTCTCTCTCT
>NW_020884872.1:51665792-51827634 GCF_003945725.1 Corapipo altera | reverse complement strand
CTCTCTCTCTCTCTCTCTCTCTCTCTCTCTCTCTCTCTCTCTCTCTCCAGAGATGTTTTGGAAGTTACTGATGTCCAGTAATGGAGGAATATAGTACACAACTGTGCTTAAATAAAGCAGAAAAGAAAATTTAAGGTATTTAGATTTTTAGTAAGATTAGTATGTTTTCTCTTTGGACTTTTCTGTAATACTAAATGGTTTACCACCACTGGTAGATCTAAAAATGAAAAAAAAAGAAAAAAGAGTAATCAAGGTCCCACTATTTGTGTGATAAAGCCATCCCTCAGAAAGCTTAATCCTGAAAACCTTTGCAAGCAAGCTGCATTTATGAAATTTATAAATTTATATGTTGAATCAGAGTCTAAATCAGCAATGTATAATATAGAGGTCATTCAGGAAACAGCAGTTCTAAGCAAAGGTCTTCCAGGCAAATTCTCTGGTTCTCCAACCTTCACCTTCTCCTCAAACTTACTGCCGTCCCCTGCAGAGTTATTGAGGGACCAGTAATGACACTCCTCCCCTCACCCTCAATTTAATAAAGTACTGAAACTGTATATTATTTTACTGACATTTTAACTTTCACATATCATAATTGCACGATCAATATTTTGCATGATTAATGAGAGAAACCAAAAAGATAGGTGAATGATTTTTTTTTTCCACTACCAACTGACCAAATTCCCTATGCACATTTAAGTATACTTGTTAAATGATGAAATTAATAATCAGTAAAACAATTCAACTGAAAAAATCTTCTTACTTATACCCGTATTTCTCACAAATCCTGAATTTGTGCCTGCATCCAAAGTAAAGTCTAGGCAAAAGCCCTTGTAAAAGCCTGACGAAGTGATCAAGTGAAGCTGGAAGATGATGCTGAACTCACTGTAGAACTGTTGAACACAAGTTCCCTTGTTGAAAATGTCATGGTATCAAAACCAGCTCCTCACTGCCTTTGGACACTGCTCTTGGGACAACAACTGACACATTTTTGCTCTAATAGTCGACCTCAGATTTCCAGCCATTAAAATGGGTGAAATGAAAATGCTTTGTGTTGGTATTCAGAGTACTTTGAAATGGAAAATCAACTCCATTAATTTCAAATACTCTGTAGTGGTTACCGTTTCATACAGGGTAGACTGTATCAGACCTTGGGGTCAGAATTTCAAGTCTCTATTTCTAGATGTGATACTGAAAGCATGTTCATGTTTTAATAAACATGGGTTTTGTTGTACCAATGCCTTGTAGCATGTGCAGTATGGATATGAAATCATGAAAACTACTACAATATTTTTTTTCATAAGTTGGCAAAACAGAGAAAATAATAGAAAAAGCCTTCATAGTTGTCATAAACATGCCATAAACTCTATTTTATTTAACAGAAATACACATTAGCTTCAACTGTGTTAAAAACATTTATCTAATCACAGGGTTTTAATATATTTTTTGTTGTCATCTAATAACTACTGTAATAATTATTCAACTAACTGTTGCAAATCCTCTGAAAGAATAAATCTTACAAAAAGTGGACATGTTATACCAAGTTTTGTGTGTCACTTCCCTGAATGTTTGATTTTTTAAAAATCAGAATAGTAAAGGCACTTGCATTTTTTTACATGAAGTCCAGAAATCTGGTTGTTCAACTGATGTTAAATGTCTAAAATTCCATAAAAGGGGATTGAATATTTTCATTAGATAAGATTTTTTGCCAATAAACAATGGTAACAGAGGAGAAACCAGTCCTTTCTCTAATTCCATATCTTAAGATAAAGCTGAAGGATTAAAATAAGAACAATAAATATGTTATTGTCCTATTATTATGAAGTGTATCTCATTTACATTGAACTATAATAAATAAATGACAGGAAAAATAATCTACTTGGTTGGAATAAGTGTCATACAATACTTTGTATAAAAATAAAAAAAAATTCAGGACAGAAATCCTGAAGTTATTATTATGTTAACTTTATAACAAGTATCAGTCAAAAAATGCAAGCTATTAATTAAATAAACCTAGATATATGAAGAAAAACAAAAGAGGATAACATTTCACACAACACTTAATTTTATTTATTTAGTCTTGTCTCAGGCACTTGTAATATTTAAGTGTTACACAATTACCACAGTACAAAGCACTAAAACCACTGAAACAAAATTCAAAAAGCTCAGATATCTAGCCAAGACAGCATCAATCAAACCTCGTATCAAAAGAAATCAATTGCTCACAGGTACAAAGAATAGGAAAAAAAAAGAGAATAGCAGGAATGAATTACACAGTGGAAAGGACAAAGAGTGGCCAAGAATAAGCCATCCTAAATCACAATGACCGTTTTTATAGTATTGTAGGTGTTCACACTACTTTAGATACAAAACCAAACCTGGTATAACTCTATAGCAACAGATTTCAAGCATAAATGCTGCCAACTCTCCAAGAACAGTGAGAGGAGGGGACAGGGTACCCAAATAAAGTTAAACACATAAAACCCACACACATACAGTAAATGCTAGCACATTCTGTTCAGTATATTTACCTTTTAAGAACAAGACTATAAGCAAGGAATGAGACTAGAAAAGGATTTCCTTTTTTTTTAAAGCATGACACATATAATACATAACCCAGATAATCTTCTCACAGACATTTGAGAATTGACCACAAAGCGAATAAGCCTTGCAGCATAGCAGGAGCGAATAGCTCATTCTTCTCCAGAAGTGCAAATGAGAGGCAGGTTCTGTACAAGCTGCAGCTTCCAGATCAAGGAGTTCTTTTCAGGATCAAACTGTGACAAGGTTAAGTTTGGTAAAGGACAGAGACAGATATCATTGTCCCTAACCTTAGGCAGTACCTCTAGAACAGAAATTGTAACATTGCATTAGGTACCCAAGATACTTTTCTGTCTTAAAGGGAAATACCCACAACACTTAAAGTTGGTTAAATGAGAAACACCAGTGACAAAGGTTAGCTAAAGTCGCATGCCTTCTTTGAGATGTCTTCCTGGCGACTTTGGAAAGGCACTTTGCTACCTAGGAATCCACACCGCAAAAAATGATTTTTGAAGGAAAGCTCCTCCATATTTTTCCCCCAAGAATTTAATAATCTCTTTAATTCCTATTAAAAGAAAAAGATATGTCTGTGTAGCCATCTACAGCACACTTCTCAAACCTGTTTCTCAAAGTGAAGCACTGCAGCCAATTTGGGTGTATCTACACCAGTAAATAAAAATGGGCCAGAGACCAGTCTCTGACCTCTCTCTTTGAGGCCAAAAGACTCTGATTGGCAGATTTTATACTCCTTAGGACTAGTCTCCTCTAGAGAGATTTGCCCTGCAGTCAGCATAGGAAGAGTATGAACTAAGAGTTAAGCAGTGTGAACAACAAAGATTCAGTGCTGAAGCCTGCTCTGCTGTTATCTTTTATTTAGAGAATGCTCCCCTCACTACTCTGGGTAAAGAGCATTGCTCGTTCTCCCTAAGAAAATATGCAAGATAAAACTAACATTTGTAAAATGGGATAACAGAATGTATTATATCATTTGTCAGAAATTGGGAAAAAATATGCTTTTGAGACACAAATATTTTTATGTTTCGGCCTTGAAAGCTAAGTACATTTTGGAAGAAACTACTCTTGTTTTAACCTGGTTATAAAGATATACTTACTGTGACAAGATGGATTTGAGATTCATTGGGCCAGAAAGGAAAAATAAACTGGGAATATGGCTTTCTAGTCTGGTGATGCTGGCTGCTCAGTGATTCTAGGTTCTATCCCTGAAAATATATGTCATTTTGGCATATAAACCAATGACTGTTGAATGTAAAGCTCAGCAATGTGATTATGCAAGTAGGGACAAGAAATACAGGACTCTCCCCCTGAAATGGGTGCCCTAAACATTCACACTCAGTGGAGGCATTCAAAACTGCTACTGTTCTAGCAAATAGAACCTTCTCCCGGGACAATGTAAAGGAACAGCGACTGCCTATATGGATGTTCTAGCCGGTAAACATGGGAAAAAAATAGAACATCACTCTTTTTCAGGGAGAGAGAGAAAGATTTGCTTTGTATTTTTTAGGGATCTTGATAGTGCTGGGAGAAAATGAGTATGAAAAACTGCATGGAGTCCCAACAAAGCTTAAATAGAGAAAGGCTCAATTTCTGAAATGAAAAGGAATATTAGGCAAGAACTAGGGCATCACAGTGTGTCTCCTGCTGTTCTTGGAAACTGATAAATCAAAGTGCCCACTGAGCAACAAATATTTCCAAGAGTGCTGTTTTGATCTAATTTCCCTCTAAGTCTCAGTTTAGGTGCCTAGACCTAATCCTAGAAATTGCACTGCTCTAAAAATATATTTACATGTGGTAAAACATGTCTGTGCATCTGCAGTGGCACACACATATCCACATTCTACTGTAATCTCTGTTATCAGCTTAGACAAAATCATTGAGCAAATCACATTAATACTGTCTCCTATCACTACCTAGTTTTGGTGTTATGACTGCTCATCACCACTGAGAGGACAGAAAAAGTGAAGATTTGGCAGCTGTGGATGGCAGACAGGCTTTCCTGAATTTAGATGCTGTAGTCATTGTGACTAAATACCCTGAATAATGCCTAGATTAAATCATCATTTACAAAATAAGGAACTGATACCAAGCTGATGCAAAGAGGTGTACAATAATGAGGAAGACAAAAAGAACTAAATCCATGTCAAATGCTATTATAATTTCATGAATGGCAGTTAGGTATTGACCATTATCCACTTTTTTCTTGCATCCTTTTCTTCACTACCCTAAGGGAACACAGTTGCTGATGAGTTTCCCCCTGTCTTGAGTCAAGTTTCAGGCTCTGAATCAGAAACCTAAAAATTATACCAGGACAAATAACTTTCTATGATCCCATTCCTCTAGGAGATGCAACAAATGAGACACCTTCCTCATCAGTGAAAAATTAAAATTATGCAATAAGAAAGTGTCCATCTCAGCAGTGAGATACCGAGTTTAGTCATGAGGATGTAGAACAATTGCATCAGTGTGAAACAAAGGAAAGGGTGGGAAAAATTTTTAATCTTTGTGTACTCAAATAAATTCAACTCTAGACCCTGAATTTCTAATTAACTCCTAAAAGTCTACTGCCATTTTTACTTTGATCTCCTGTCTAAATTCACCATCACACAAGCAGAGAAATAAATAGCCAAGACATTTAAATGACAGTGAAACAGTAAAAGAACAAAAACCCACAACAGCAGTGGAAGTCTATCTCTTTCTTGGAATAGATCTGAATAGGTATCATATTAAAAAAGTATCTCCAACAATGCTATGCATGTGAAGACTCCTTAGATTGCACTAAGGCAGTTGTGGTAAAAATGGTGTTCTAACCATCCAGGAATTACATGCACAGAGCATTACCATATTCTTGGCAAATCCTTACACAAGGCTAGGACTGAGGTAAATACATATGTTAATGCTCACCAGATCCTTCATACAGATAATCTGTACTGAGTACTTCTCTTGATATGAATAATACACCTTATTACTCACTTCATGACCTATTGAGTAGTGTAAGTGTGCTATGCAAAGATAAAGCCTTAAATCCATATTTATACTTTTATTTTGCTAGCGGATTTTTATTTTGTTCAGTATGAAGCACTATCTTTAATCCTGAAAGGGCTTGTTACATGATTCCACATTATACCACGAGATTGTTCCATTTGTTAAGTGGAGTAATATTATTTTACCCATCTGGTAAATCACTCTGGGGTTTGCAGAAGAAACAGGCATATTTATTTTAATTGTTGGATGTTAGTCTTTGTACGAAGACACAGTAATTATGTCTTTTGCTATGCCTCTACCCAAGCACACAATATACATGTATATAAATAAAATGGAATGTAATTTTGACCTTTAAGTCTTGGTTCTGGCATGTTGCATTACTTAATGTCAGACCTATGTAACATGATACAGATCTGTATTCTGGTATCACTTGTTCGGTCAGAATCAGTGTTTGTTTTACCATCTTGCAAAAGCAATAACTCTTACATCTGTCCAGATAGATACAAATCTCACCTGAAATATTCAGAATGAATCCTAAGATGGTTTGCTGGCACCCAGAGGGGAAACTGTAGTGCTCTTGCTCCTTTCTTCTATCAAGATCTGAACACGGAGAAAAACAATATTTACAACTGAGTGAGTTTCCAAACTGCCTAACTTTTCAGTTGTGTGTTTTTTATATGTTAAATATGGTTCAGAAGATTAAAGTCTTCGTTTTAGGCGAAGAAAGGAAATAATGTTTCCTGTCCCATTTGCCAAGCTAAGTGAACAACTGTTCCAGCACAATTAGAATTGTTAATTGATTTGAAAACATAGGGCTTTGAAGGTGGAAAACTGCTGACATTATTTCAATGGGGAAATGCACTCCTGAGAGAGAGCACTGCAGTACAATTTCTCTCCTTGTTTTGTTGAATATACATCTATAAAAACACTGTGAATCATGCAGTAAAAACTGCTGTGCTGATATCATAAATCTCTGATAATAAAAATTTCATTGTTGAAACAATAAAATAGACTTTTATTATAACACAGAGTATCCACCTAAACATTGTCCTTTTAGCTTCTTTGAGTTAAATGTATGCACAGTTTTACAGTCTATAAACAGATCTGGAATAAAAGTTAATAAATGTCAAAATTTGCATTTCAAAAAATTCTTCCTGCATTTTAGGGAAGATCAATCTATGAACCTTTCAACATTATGTCAAATGAAATGCTAATTGTACCTTTAGGAATTTCAGAGACAGTGACAAGAAACTAAATGCTCTGTTCCTTTGCATCAGCAAGTCGAGGATAATTGTATATCTACTCTTGTGAACTTCTAAGAAAAAAAGAAATGCTAAGGAAAAAGGGTTTTCTATTCTTTAACTCAGGAGAGTAAACTCCTTCAGCCACCCTTCATCAATCTACCTTCAAATAAATTGTGTTAACATGTTGACAATGGACAAATCACACAGAGCTACATTTATTCATTTTATAATAGGTTTGTCAAATGAACTTCAGCTAGAGATTTAAGAGTGAGAAACATTTCCACCCAGGAACAACACGCTTTTTCTATCCAAGTTGCTAGAATGGTTTGTACATAAATTTCTTTTCTTGGAAACAACTACCTTTTTTCTCCCTCCCCAAATATTAGTAAAGTACTACTTCTTTGAAGGGTAAAAACACTAAATATATAAAGAAGACGGATAGGAGGTTTTTTATATCTTCTCTAGAAAAATTCATAATGCATGCCTTGTTTTGTTTAGGAATCAATCTTATCAGTTTATCTCTAGGTAGTACAAATTGTATGCCATAGTGGTAAGTGCAAGAACACACTCATGCAATAAGGAAAACTAGCTGGAAAGTAGTACCTAATTCAGGTTTGCAATGTCTTCCCTGGTATTAGACTACCCTCACTATTGGAATATATTTCCTACAGCTACACTGAGACAGTTGAAACATTCGCTTTCTGTTTGGAAATTGAGAGACAGAATAAACCCAGGGAAATGTTTATGCTCATGTTAACTTATTCAGTCAACTTTATCCTGATCAGGCCTGGACTAGGCATCTTCTAACTCTCTAAATCCTTTTATAGCATACAACCTGTGGTTTCCAAAACTGAGACCAGTCTCATCCTGCCTTTCTGGCTTATGGTCTATAGGTCTACATTTGTATATTTTAGATCATTCAGGGTAAAAATATTTCAAACTGTATTTCATTTAGAAGTTACAAAATGCAACCACACTTTGGAGCTAGAATTCAGATTGGTGAAACTACTTCTCTTTGTGTTACCACTATATATTTGAAAAGGAAGCTGCAGATCTTACACTTAAGTATTTGAGCCAGATCCTGCTATCACTAAAATTGAAAGCAATTTCGTCTTTGGTGTGAATAGGAATTAGGTGGGATCTTTGTATTTATAGGTCTACAAGAGTATGTAACAACTGACATATTTTTAATTTACACTAAGTAAATGTGAAATTATGTGTTCAGAAGTGATATATTTAAGTAATTTCAGCTCTGTGTAATCTCTCACCGCTAGAACACAAGCTACTCACTGGCTCAAATTTGATATCCATCAATTTTCTTTCTAAAATGTTAATCTCTATGCCATCTCCATGCTGTATAATAGCTAGATAATCAGAAAATGTGGTAAACATGGTTCCTTACCTACCTAGTACTTCTTTTTATAGCAACTATTTCCAAATGTATGATTCCTCTGTTCTTCAGTAAAACCAATTCCTGATGCTCTGTTTTAACAAAATGTTATTCAGCTTCGCATTCACTATAGGTATATTGGAAAAAGAAGCAATACACATTAGAAATAAAGGAATTTTGCAAACAACATTTTACAAACAACATTGTACTACAGCTTTTTGGGGTAAGTGTATTTAAGTATGCCTGTCAAATTTTTAACCATAATTTCAAAACATATTTTATGAATTTAGGCAACTCACTGGGGCCCTTTCTTCACCAATATATCTTTCACAAATATAAAGTTTTCAATGAGGTGGATTTTTATTTTCATTTGACTTCATGTCTACATAAAAAAAAGAACAGATAGGAAACAGACAGAACTTTCTTAAGCACTATGTTCATATCTTTTTTTTTAGGAGTCAAAACTGCAGGCTAATAAAGACCATTTAAAATAAAAGGGACCATTACTCCTCAGTTTTATATGAGCTTACATGCTTTCATTGTGCAAAGTGTGTTATTAATTTAACATGCCAGATTCATAGGTTTCTGCAATATCAGGTTTGATGTATTCATTATCGGCACTCAGTACATTAATTCACGCTGAAGTCCGGTAAATCAAAATTATACCATCTGGCTTCCTGTTCTTAATGATGAATTTGATGTAGGGGTGATTAAGATTGTTAGGCTTTTGAATTTTAATGTAAAAATTAGGGGATTAAAAAGGCATTTAGAAATGACCAATAGTTAGAATAAACTTACTGACAGGATCTAATTTGTGTACTTGCTAGTAAAGCTCCATTTTAATTAGCAGCCCCAGTCTTTCAGCACAAGCTCAAAGAGACAGAAGTTTAGTGATTAAGAAGATGAAGCTGTTAAATTGATAAATTGACCTTGAAATACTTGTAACTGTGGGGGATGGCCTAGTAGTTGTATGGTTGGTATGTTGTGCTACCACATAGGGGAAAGAGTTTCACAATTGACCCTGGTAATTTTCTCTTTTTAGATGATTGACCAGCTGGGGATGGGACAAATCACAGAGGTGACCCCCTCAAAGTCTAAATTCAATAGCTCAGTTCACAAGCAAATAAATTCCATTATTATTCAACACATGTTGGCAGATAGCCTGAAATACCACCTCAGTTCTTCAATATCTTACTCACTACCTTTGCCAGAGAGAGGTGCTAAAACAAGGTAAAAACGATAATGGGGTTGAAACGACATCATAAGTTGAATGATGACCTGTCAACTTCCATTGAGAGCAAAACAGTCAGGGACAAATTTGGCTCTCACTTGTCAAATGTTCTTGACAGTGGCCAAGCAGTCAAATCTTTGACAAGACAATTCCATTGTACCTATGATATTTTATTAATCTAAAACAAAGGCATTGCATATTGTTGCATGGAAATTGCTAGAAATCTTTAACAGGACAGATAAAATATGTAAGAGCTGTAGCATGCAAGGGGAAGAGAGTTCTGCTTAGGGTGGTTGAGCTTGTTAGAACAGTATGACATAATGTGGAATCATATTAGGGCCAACAAGCTGCAACTCAAATTCATACACATAGTATGACTGAAATAATAAAAAAAAAAGCTATGTTCCCATGTTTTGGCAAAGTTCCAGTTATTTGTATCTTCTCAGAGAAATGTGATAATATGTTAAATCTCACCTTCCCTTTAAAAATCCTAAAGGTAGTCACTCATATTGGTACACTGTGGCAGGTATAACTTACAAGAGAAAACGAGTACATTTGTACATATCAACAGTTTGAAGGATTCTTATTCCTTGGCAAGTCAGGGAATATTTTAAGTCTTATATTTCAGAGGAAATCGAATCTTGACTAACCACTGCAATTTATGTCATTTTAAATAAGATATATTTGAATAAGTATATTTTTCATGCCCTAAAAAGACTGATGTCTTCTTTTATAAGCTCATCCTGTGACACACTTGAGTAGGTAGGTATATTGATTTTTTTTCTTTTTCTGATGGCAATGAAGTGTAAATGGAAAATATCAGACTTGGCAATCACTTAAACCATGTGAAAATTTCAGAGTGAAGGCTATTAGAGTCACTTTGTGATCTCCCTAGATGACCAAGGAAAAAAACATTTCTACATTTCTTCAGATCCTTTGTGTGACAGCTAAGGAGAATAACATTTTTTCTAATATGCCAGTTTTACTCTCTAGTTGAGAATAACCTCAGTGCTTTCTTATGTCACTAGCTGAGAGAAGATGAAAGACCCAGCCTTGTGTAAATGGCTTTGTCTAACCATCAGTCTTTAGCTCTGCATGGCAGCTGTACTATTGACATTAGCTTGTGCACTGGGTGAAATTGAAGTGAGTTAAATGTGACCTTGGCTTAGTTGTTGAAGTAGAAATGAACTCTACTGGGAGTGAAAAAAAATAAGACCAGTTTCTCAAACTTCATTTTTTCTTTAATGAGTTTAACAGCACTCTTAGGATTTGGTACATTTTATAAAAAAGCTTTTATTTCCTTTTCTATTATACAGTGAGTAATCACCATTAGTAAGGTTAGCTTGCCCTTTTAGTATAAAATCCTGATTTTAGGTGTTTATATCCCAATTACTATAAAAAGCAGAACTCTCTCTCAAAAAAAAAAAAAAAAAATCCACTGTCTTTTCTCTATGTTATCTGCTGTACCATTTCACAAAAACCTGTTACCACACTTATTAATTATAGTTAAAGCATTAAAAAAACTCCCAAATGTTCAGTGCTTCTAATGACTTTACATTTTCTTTAAGTTAACTGAACTACTTACTGGTGAATCATATGCTCATGTGGGAAACATGCAGTTTGGACCCAACCCAAGATTTTCATGTTGTTTATATCCTGCTGTGTTTATATCCTTCTGTGTGTACATGACAACATAAGATATCTGAAGATGGGCACAAGAATCAGGAAAAACCAGCCACATTCTTACCCAGGTGTTCAGCTCATTGCGTATAAGGGTTCAACTGTGGATCATAGAATCATAGAACAGTTTGGGTTGGAAGAGATCATCTAGTTTCAGCTCCCTCTATCATGGGCAGGGATGCCACTCACTAGATCATGTTGCTCTGGGCCCCATCCAACCAGGCCTTGAACATCTTCTGGGATGGGGCATCCACAAATTCCCTGGGCAGCCTGTTCCTGTCTCTCACCATCCTGGTATTACAGAATTTTCTCCTAATATTGAAACTAAATCTTTCCTCTTTTAGCTTAAAAATGTTCCCCTTTGCCTGATTGCTATCTGCCCATGCAAAAAGTGAATCTCCCTTTTTTATAAGCCCCCTTTAAGTGCTGGAAAACAATGAGATCCCCCCCAGAACCTTCTATTCTCCATGCTGAGCAACCCCAGCTCTCCCAGCCTGTCTTTGTAGGAGAGATGGTCAAGTACTCTCATTATCTTTGTGACCCTCCTCTATACCCACACTAACAGGTCCACATCTTTCTTATGCTAAGGACCCCAGAGCTGTAGTCCAGATGGGGTCTCATGAGGGCAGAGTAGAGGGGGAGAAACACTGCTGAAGTCTCCAAACATTGCAATCTTTTCATCCACCTTCTCCTCAGGGTTGCTGCCAATGACTTCTTACAGTCTGTACTTGTGTCTGGGATTACCAGAGCAGCACTTTGCACCTGGACTTGTTGAACCTCATGAGGTTCTCATGGGCTCACTTCTCAGGTCCCTCTGGATGGCACCCCTTCTTTCTGTTGTGTCAACTGCGCTGCTCAGGTCTGTGTCATTTGTAAACTTGCTGAGGGTGCACACAATCTCATTGTCTATGTCATTGATAAAGATTTTAAAGAGCACCAGTCCCAGGACAGAGCCCTGACAGTCACCATTTGTTCACTGTCCTCCATCTAGACATAGAGCCATTGACCATATCTCTCTGTCTGCACCCATACAGCTAATTCTTTATCCACCAAATAGTCCACCCTTCAAACACAGGTGTCCAATTTGATGTTAAGGATGTTGTGTGGGACTGTGTCAAATGTCTTACAGAAATCTAGGTAGATGACATTGATCGGTCTTCCCTTTTTGACTGTTGCAGTCACTCCATCATAGAAGGCAGCATGTTGGTCAGGCACAATCTGCCCTTAGTGAAGCCATGTTGGTTGCCTCAGATCACTTCCTTGTCTTTTATGTGCCCTAACATTGCTTTGGCGAGGTTATGTTCCATGGTCTTCTCAGGAACAGAGGTGACGCTCACTGCCCTGTAATTCCCTAGATCTTCCTTTATCCTACTTTTAAAAATAGAAGGGAAGTTTCCCTTTTTCCAATCTGCACCTGAGCACCATGACTTTACAAATAGGATGGAGTGTGACTTTTCAATCACATCAGCCAGTTGCCTCAGGACCCTGCAATACATGTCATTAGGGTCCAGAGACTTGTGCCTTTTCACTTCCACCAGACGGTCTCAAACTGCTCTTTGCTTACTTCTTTCCCCCATCCCCAATCTGGAGGTTCAGGGACTTGAGAGATGTGGGAAGCCTGACTGCCAGCGAAGACTCAGGGGAAGGACTTGCTGAGTATCTCAGATTTCTCAATATCCATTGTCACTGAAGCTGTACTGGGCTATGTATATCAGATGTTCCCACCAGCCCACAAGATAATCTCAGTGAAATCAAACAGAAGTGTAAACCTCACATTCACTGTTGAGGTAATAAAGCAGATATATAGAAAAGGATTTCAGAGGAAGCTACATAGTTAGGAATCAGAAGGTGAGCTCTTCTGAGGCTCTGTGGACTCAGAAACATTACGGGAGAAAGAAGGCCAGAAACTTTCAGAGAAAGAATCAGCCGCAGAGAGAGAAATCTTTCCCTACCTTCCTGACTGCTGCTGAGAGATCTCAGCTCTGCTTCTCTGAAGGCAGAATGCTCTGATCTTAGAAAATCTTGGTGCAGCAGTCCCAAAACTGAGCATACCTCTTGATAAAGAACAACATGACAGGAGACCTACAACAAAAATACAGTGATAGTAGTTTGGGTGGATTAGGCAGGAGGTTGACTGCAGCTGTTTATCAAAAGACTATCCGTTTGTTCGGGGCATTTTGACAAGCATTTTTTTTCCCAGAAGGTGAACTTCAGTGAATTTACATTCACAGAATTGAACAGTATACTATCATAAACTAACTGAGGTATTGGTCAGAGTAATCAGAATGATAACTAAAAACAAGTGAAAGCTATTTTGTTTTGGGCAGCTTTATTTTTTTAATGTAGATATATGAAGAAGCCTGTTAATTTCAATGAAATCTTTCCAAAGAAAGAACTGAGTCCTTATCAAAATTTTCTTATTTGATATTTTTAACCCTTTAGTTTTGAGGTTTATGCCCAATAAAACACTATTTTGCTGGTCATATTTTTACATCAGTCAAATAATTCCCACTCAATTTCATTTCCTGAGCCTTCTTATGTGGCTCTAATTTCAGTTTCTTACAATTTACTGCTTATAAGCAATGGGTCAAAGGTTTACGTGATATATTCCCTACATCTAGATTTTCTGTATTGCTGTTTGAAAATTGAAAATCTTTCTTTTCATCTTCAGTGTCTTTCTCTTATATTTTTCTGTATTATGTCATAACCATATATCTGTCCTTGGTCTTAGCCTTTCCAACTGCTCTTTATTTTAGTGTCCACCTTATTCATTTTGACTTATTTTCAAGTTTTGTGCAGTCATCAAATTTCAGCCTGTTACTGCACATTCTGTGTTTCAGGTTACTTTTATATAAGGTGAATAAAATATGTCTTATTCGTGTTACTTTGGCCTTATACTTGTCTGATATTTCCCTCACTCACAACTGTTACAACTTATAACTACCCTTTATAACATATATGTCAATCCTTGGGACACTAATGTAACATACTGTCAGTACCATAGATCACCAGGCCTGCAGTAAACTTCTCTTAAGTTCTCTGAAAAACCTTTACTAGGAACTCAAGAGAGAATTTGTCTGTAGTTTTTGCCTAATCCATTTGAATTTCTTTAAACTTTTTTTGCAAACTAAGCAAAGTATCTCTGTAGTTGTCATAGTTTCTTTTTGTTGAATTTAATTAAGTTCATAAATCTTCTGGATTAGAGGATTATATCACAGGAAAATCCTTTGATAAAATCAGGAATGAGTGGAAACTTTGTATTGTCAGAGTTTTAGAAATCATATGCGGGGTCAGATTTATGTTTTTAAAGAAAGGTTGTCAAGCAAGGAGAGTTGTGGACTGGAAATTGCAGCCATTTCAAGCATCCTGTAGGTGAGCGGTGCAGGACTAGGACATTCTGGACTGCAGAGAAAATGCCTGGCAATGTCAGATTCAGCCTTAGAAAAGCAGATGGCCAGAAGCAGTGACACAGATAATTCCCTGGAATACCAAAAGCATCTCCAGCACACAGAACAGAGAATATACGGCTATGTGTATTAGTAAGCATTTTCTCAGTATTACCAAAAGAGTACATATTTCCATAACCCACCAAAGGACGTGGTAAATGAACCAATTCATGACAGAATAGAATTACAGAACAACTCAGGTTTTAAGGGATATTGAAAGATCATCTGGTCCAACCTTTCATGGGAAAGGGAGCCTAGATGAGATTACTTAGCATCCTACCTAATTGCACTTCCAGGAGTGAGGACTTCACTCATTGTTCTCATCATAAAAAATTTCTTTCTTGTATCAAGATGAAACCTCTCCTAAGGAAACTTGAAGTTGTTGCTTCTTGTCTTCTCTGTGTCATTCTTTGTGAAGACAGAGCCTCCATTTTCTTTGTAGCTGCCCTTTAAGTACTAGAATACCGTGAAAATGTCACCCTGCATCTTCTATTCACCAAGAAGAAAAGATTGAACTTCTTCAGTCATTTCTCATAAGACAGGTTCCCCAGCCTTTTGATCATCTTTGTGGTCTTTATTTGAATTCTTTTCAGTACATCTCTCCACCTCTTTCTTGAACTGTGGGGAACCCAGTCCTACCAGGGTCACAAAATCTCAAACAAATGGTAGTACTTCTTCAGAGAGGGGAAGGAGTAAAGCTTACATTTTGCTCTCGTTCCTTTTTTTTGTTTGTTTGGTTTGGTGTTTGTTTTTTTTTTTTTTTTTGTTCTATATTTTTAGGTTCAGTTTCATTGTTAATTCTCTTTGACATGTTACAGATTTTTTTTCTCTCAAAGTACATGATCCAATGCTTTCAATGTCTTCATATTGTTAGAACTATATAGCAAAGTCTCCAATGTTTATGTACATTAGTAATGATCACCTGTTATAGAGCTCATTAACAGGGGAAAAACACCAAACTTAGGAAACACGGAACTGAAAGGTATTATTAGATAAATAATCATTCATATGGTTTTAAGATAGAAATGGACTTCTGAGTAATTCTGAAATTCATGCTCATGGCCTTGTACAGCTTTAGAAAATCCAGGTAATTAATTGATATCTTTACCTTTCAAAGTATTTGGTTCACCTTTCATCTTACAAGTCAAGCTTTCTAGATTTTAGCTAGATCACTTCTTAAATATGTGCTACTTTGCCCTTTTCAGTTCCAAAGAGATTATAAATAAACTTCCTAAAGGTTTCCCTATCTCTTCTGGGACGCTTCATCAAATGTGTACCTTCTGGTCCTCTAGTTTTGTCAGTCTTTAAATGTTCTAATTTCTAGGTCACCTCTTCTGGCACGATCTTGAGTTTCTTCAGTATGCTTTCCACCTCTGCTGTTAAATTTATGTCTGTTTCTGGCATCTGTTCCCAATCCTCCTCTGTGAACACTGAGGCTCAGAATTCATTAAAATTTTTAGCAATGCTTACCTAGGCTGTCAATAAATTACTTTCACTATCTTTTTGAGGCCTTACTGTTTCTTTCACTGATGTCTTGCTCCTATTAGTCAATTTATCCTAGCTTTATCCTGTTTTCTCCTTTCTTTTGAACAACATAACTCAGAAGTCACTCTGATAAAAATTAGTGTAGGAACTGTGCAAGAAAGCAAATCAACCAACCTTTTAACTTCTTTTGTTTAGTCTTAGTCCTCTTTTTCCTCCATGTTGTTGCCTACTTTTTGTTCATTTTGAAATTTTCCATGGCTACTGACCTACTGTAAAGAGGTGAATTTCCTTTAGGCAGATCCCTTTTCTAATACTACCCAAAGATGTTATGCCTTCCAAAGACATAGTAGCTTGGATTCTAATATCCTCTGTATTTGGTCAATTATTTTAATTCATGCAAATTAAATGTAAAACCATAGAAAAAGCTATTGAAACACTCACCTTGCCTGAATATCAAGATTTATCAGACACAGATCAAGTTCATTTTATCAATGAAGCTGTTCTAGGTTGGTATCCATTTTCTTCCTCCCATTGTTTGTTGAGATTTTTGAGGGAAAATACCTAAATGAAAAATCAATTCAAAAATTTGCAGTGTTGTGAGTGGAACCTTAGGGTCCGCTGAAAATTGAATGCAGACATTGCCAGCTAATAACAACTGCAAATCAACTAACTATGGTTTACTTATACAAGAGTTTTGCATGATGTGAACTAAATGCTAAAGATAGCAATAATGTTTGAATAATATCAATAAAATCGTACAGCTTTGTGCATGGACGATTTTATGCCTCTTTTAAGATTCTGTAGATCAATTAAGATTGAATCAATGTAAGTATATAACTCTTTTTAAATTTTTTAAACAGTACCTAAAAGGATCTGGGCATTTGTACCTTTCATTTTGAGATCAGCTGTAACTCTAGATGCAGCTGTACACCACAGTCATTAACCTGTTTGAGACGTTGATAAATTCAGAGCTCTAACAATTATTACTAATGATGTCATCTTTGCTATACTTCTTGAATTTGCATACACACATCTTAGAAAAACCTATGAGTGCCTCATTACTTTCAAAAATTTTCATATTTACCTGGTTTTATCTCTTTAAGTATTGTGAATTTTTCTTTCCTTTCCACACCCCCCTACCCCCAGGCATTTTGTTGTCTGTTTTGTTATTTGATATTATTGTCACCTTGTCCACCCATCTGCTTCTTCAAGCTATTTCTTTCTTCATTTTTGACAGTGCCTGTATAATGTTTCTCACACATCTGGTTTCTCTCCTATATACTGGCTTAAGCCCTCCCTCATGTTTCTGTGTATCCTCTTAGCATCTGGTAGATCACTGCCTCTTTGAGGAGCTGCCTATTCAGAAAGCAGCTTTCTTCTGTGGTGTTGTGAAACTCCAGGTAGGCTGGGGTGAAGCTACAGTGGAAAATAATTATTATTCAGTGTCTGATGCAAAAATTCAGTACACAATGAAAGAATCTATTGTTATGCATATACTCATGGGAACAGTGTGAGGGTTTCTTGAAGAAACCTTTGGTTTAAACATTTCAGTTAAAATCTCATTCTTAATGTTACATCAGTATAATTTTGGATTTAATAAAAAATGCTTTGAGAGCTTTGAGAGTACCATTTTTATAATAATTATCCTGTTTATTTTTCACAGTACTCCTAGAATGCTTTTACTTACATGTTTTCAGAACCTCTACCACTTATGACTAGTTAATAAAAACATAATACCACATAGTCTTATCCAGACCAATACATCTGCCCTGTGGGTTTTTTCCCTCAGTACTTTTTCCTCCACAAAGAGACTTTCCTACCTATTCCTTGAACTCGCGGATGCTCCTTCTTCTTTCCCCGTCACTGTTCCGTAAACAACCATTCTCTTACTGTGCTACCAGTTTAATGCAATTCTTCTTATTGGTGAAGCACTGGTGTAATACCATATTGATTCACATTTAATAATAATATACATTACAGCTTTGTATTTATGCTTGGTTTCAAGATTTTTCTTAAGTCTTACAGGAAAATACTTGCCACACATAGTACAGAAGTGCACCCTGCACAAACACCAAGTGGAAGAGCTTTGCAGAGTAGTGTTTGGAGGAAGGGAATCCAACAATCTTTCATCCATGCTACGGACTTTCTTTCCCCCTACTCTATGCTTCAGAAACTATACAGAGTTTGTATCTCAATTTGCTTGTAAACATATTGCTTGCTTCATGGTTTTGGTGGTTCAGCTTTCCTTTGACTCAGACCCACTTCTTCTTCCTCATTCTTTGCTCCCAGGAAGAACTCTGATGCCTATCATTTCTCTGTGATGCACAGGAGAAGCTGGAAGCACCCTCTGTTAGTCACTGTTTGCCAGACATTAAAATCACTGTCAGCTTAGTAGACTTTTTAATCTTTGCTAAAAAAACTGTTTATCTCTCATCATAAGTGCTACCTTGGTCCAATAATGCAGGCACAACAGATCTAAATTCCATCAGTGTGACCATCCTTGACAGATATACACACCTTCAGCTCTCTGAGGAGTAAGCACAAAAATTGATTCATTCAATGTTTGGTTTCCCTTTTGTAATCATGCGCACCATCCAGTCTGGGAGATCTAGAGGACTAGTCTTCAAATTTGTTCTTATTTTATATATTCAATCCACCTTTTTCTTCTTTAATAGGATGAAACATCTATATTCAGGTATCTTTTTGTGTTCTGCTATTATACCAGTGTTTTGTCCATTACCCTATTATTCTTGTCATTCGATGACCGTAGCTAAGAAATTTATCTCTGGAATAGAATCTTGTCAGCTGCCTTTTTAAAATCTAAGTATAGTACATGCACTGAATTTCTCTTATCTGCCATGGCAGTAATGTCTAAAAAAAATTCCGTGAGTTCAGTGTGACCTCTATAGCCCAGGTTCACATTGTTATCGCTGTTTCAAGGAGTCTTTCATTAAAAAACAAAAGGTGGCTTTGAATATTTTGATTACTTAAATTCTAATTTCTTAGGTTGTTTCTTTTTTCTGTTTAGTAATTAATAGTTTTAGAACTCTTTACTTCTATCTCTAAGAATTAGAAAACTTTTTGCAAATTTCTTTGGAAAGAAAAAAGTGATTTCACTGAGATCACAGTGACAAATTTATTTGGACAGAGCATCTAAAAATATTTTAGTAGTGTTATGTAAATAGTAAATGCTGTTGGAAATAATTTGATGCAAACCTAGCAAGAATCTTCATATCTGGATCACTATTCCTGCTCAGGTTAGTACTTCTATGTCAGGAAAACTGTGAAGTAACACCAGGAATTTTCTTGCTCCCCTATGTTTCTAAGCTACTCCCCATGGAAAGAAGCTACAGGAAATATGTTTTATTAGCAGTGCCCTTATTTGTAAAAATGGAAATGCTTTGGCAGTAGATAGGGTATACCCCAAAACTGGCAAATTCTCTTTGCCCAATTTTGAAAAATTAATATCTTCATTGTTTTATCTTTGGTGCTTATGTGTTTTATATAGGCCCTTAGAGGCTGTAGAGTTCCACAGAGGTCTCACAGTTTTGACTGTTAATGACAAAAATGTGCAGTCCACTGATGTGGTACACTTGATCTGCTATGGATGCTTAAAAAAAATCTCAGCTATATTTATTCCATTACTACTCATTTAAGATCAGCTGAATGCTATTGGAGGCAATGGAGTTACATGGGAGTAAGTCTGACACAAGTGAAAAGAATCAGATCCATCATCTATTCTACTGAATATTCTATTGAACTATTGTAAATGACATCCAGAGCCGAACCAAAGATAACCACATTTTAGACTGATATAATATTATTATGCTTCTGAGTGGGGCACACTCCTTATGCCCAATTGCCAGAACTATTACTGAGAAAGGCTTCTTGATGTGGAAGGAAAAATGAGGTGATAGGAGGGAGCAAGGAGAACAATATAACACAATTGTAAGAAGAGACAGAAGAGCATACTGTGTTAAAATTGGAGCCAAGAGGTGTCATGATGAAGAGAAGAGGAACAGTAATAATTTGCATTTTGTGCAGTACCTTTTAGTCAAGAATATCAACACACTTTGCAGCTTAGCTTAGCTTTATCTGTTGCTATGAATAAGTACTAGTAACCCATCTTATGAGTAGCATGTGGAAGACTGTAAGTTGCTTCCCTGAACAGCAAGTCCACAAGAAGCTTGTGGACTGACTCCTAACACATTGGTCTGACTCCTAACACGTAGTCAATAAAACATGCTCCTTTGAAGGACATGGAAACACAAAGTAAAAAGAAAAAATGGAAGAAACAAAATGATGTGATGAACCAGGAATACAACCTCCACCCTAGACTTTCATGAAAACCTGTGTTTTTTCCATCTCTGTTGCTTTTACAGCACAGACATAACTCCCAGCACTACTGGGATTTGACTTCTAAGGTTTACTTTGATATTTCATTTTGGAATGCAATGACAGGAAGAACAAGGAAGACAACTAATTCTAACCTACATTCTTATTTTTCTAGCACAGTTACTATCCATGAGCAAATAATTTAATCTTAACAGTCAGGTCCTTGAATTCTAACTCAAAATAATGGCTATCAACATGACTGCCGGGGAGTACTTACATCATATAGACCTACAGAAAAGTATTTATATCGACTGGGAATCTCATTTGTGTTCACTGGGAATCCAGAGTCAGAACTTGCCTCAGAAAATCAGTGTCAGTGTCCTTTGTTTCAAAGAATTATGGAGAAGGCACCCTTTTATTTCTAGATGCTACTGGTGGCAAGTGCAATTTCATCTTACAGTTTAGTGACTAGAAGAGTCCTAACTCACTCACTGCTTCAGTCTGAGAAGGTTCAGAGTAATGATGTCAGGGTTGTCATTTTGCCTTGTAGGCACAACTAGCCACCAGTTTCAAAGCAATGAAGAAAAATACATTCCTCTGACCTTCTCCCTAAAAGATTTCTTTCTTAGTTAGAGAACTGTCAAGTGAGTAGTTCATCTGTTGGCCTAAGTAGTAGATTGAAGCCTGACTGGACAAAAAAAAGAACAGGAAGTTGTAGGAGTGACAAAATGTCCGAGGTGGGTTTGCTACTTACAGAAACATTTGTTTAATCATTGGCCAAAACACCTTCTCCTTCCATCTCCACTTAATTCTTTTCCCTGTCCTATGACTCCTTCACAAGTTTTTTGCTTTCACAGCCAAATGAAATGTTGAGTGTGCTGACTTTGAGGGGAAAGAAATCCTGACTGGGACTGGGAACAGGCATCTGTAAATGGGTGTAGGAGTATGAGCCTGTTACACAAAGACAAAAGGGTAACTTGATTAACATTTAATAAGCTCAGCTCAAAGTTGTATCACCAGCTTTCCCAGAAAGAGCCCTAACCAGGAGGTCTGAGGCTACTATTCTCTGCCTTCCAGTTCTATGCTTCTTTGGTGTTGTAAATGGTTCAGTATCTGAAATAGAGAGATGAACACAAAAAAAAAAAGAAAAAAAAAAGCATGTTTGTGAATGTTGTCATTAATGGCAATGTGCCATTTATACATTAAATAACTCATGATTATAAATGTCTGCAGTGTCAGTGTCAGAACAATGATCTAATCAATGCACTTCCTTAAAATATGTGCATATGGAGGATTTCTTGATTCATTCTGAACCAGCAAATCTCAGGGCCTTGCTGCTCTTGTGTTTAAGTGGTTCATAATTTTGTTGTAAGCTAACATCATTTTCCATATTGCTGGGAAAGCTCTGTTCCGTGGGTTAGTGTATTTTGGACTCACATATGGTGTCTTTTTCTGACTCTGTGCACAGCAAAGCATTCACTGAAAGGTCTAAAATCTATTTTAGATCCACATTTAAGTATGGAGGAAAGAGTATTATATTGGGGGCAAGACTGCAAAATGCATTTTTGTGTTTTTGTGTGGGTAGAGCATTTTGGACAACACAGAACTTTGACTCAAAAAATGCTGGTAAAGTATTGTGGAATAAAATTTAAAAGAAGAACAAGAGAATATGAAATTCGGCAGTATCAGCATCTGGATGCTTTTGCGTGCAGTTCAAGGCATCCATCTCTTTAATATGATACACCTCAAATTGGACATAGATCTCATATCTATCTACAAGGCTTTTTATAGGAAAAAACAGTAGAATCTGTAGGAGACAGATTAATACAATATCTTGAAAAACATGCTACCATAACAACAGAGAATAGAAAACAGCACTTAGTTCTGCAGTGATGTACAGAAAAAAGAAAGGTTATGGGTTGTCAATGTGGACTCCTAAATTTTCCTTCCAAAAATAAAACCAAATGATAAGAATCTGAATCTGAACCATTTACATAAAAGTAAATATATTGACTTGGTGGAATTGTTCTGAATGCAACTGAGATTGAAATCTGACTTAATGTTCTTTTCCTATGATCAGATCTAATTTAACTGTAGGAGCTACATGGGACTTTAACATGATCAGAAATTAAACAGTGCAGTAAACTTTAATAGTGAAAGAGTAGAGCAACCTGACTAGCATTTCTTTCTTTGTTGCTCTAGCTTTGATGAGTATTATAGAAACAACAATCTCGAGCCTTAGTTCCAGTGAGGATAGTATGTATGAAATCTGACTTGCCACATCTTACAGAATATTTTCTGCATGGTGACCTTTTGCCAAAACAAATTGTATGAAGTTGCTAGCGTTTGCAGGTAGTTGGCAGTTTGCTGTCCAAAGCAAATATAAGAAACTCAATGTACAGTGACAGTTATGAAAACTGTTGTGTCTAAACAAACTTATCAGAACACAGTTCCTAAGACAACTGCTTTATAAATTGTTTGTTCAAAGAGTGAGCTTATGGGAAGAAATACTGCATAACTCAGTCTTAAAAATTGAAGAATCTGCTTAAATATGATAATATGGTTCTTCTAAATACATCTTGAATAAATCATATATTCATATATATTTTAATACACATGTATAAACTTATGCCTTATGCAACATTATCTTTTCTGGTTGAGATGATAACATGGACAAAATCACATCTCTGATTCAGGTGAAGTACCATTTCACATTAACAAGGACAAGATTTTTTGAAATTTTTGATGGGGTTTAGTGCTTTTGAGTAGAACTAGTATTTTAATTAAAAAGAATGATGTATTGTACTGGCAGAAGTCCCAGTAAGATCTAAGTGACTTATAGACCATTTACTAGTATAAAAAGTGAAGATCTCCCCAATATCCCATTTATTTTCAGTAAAAAGCTTACAATGGGTTCTCAATATTTTACTTTTCCCAAAAGACCATCCTTAATTTTTCACAGAGAAGCAACAAGGTATAGCAATTGGGTATAAATCAGTATTTCCCACTATATTCAGAACTCCGAATGCAGGTGCTCAGTCTTAGTGTGTCATCCAGACTCCATTTACAATTTTAAACTTCTTTCAGCTTGTGGATCTCACAGATTTTCCCAAAGCAGTATGAATCCTCCTGTCAGCAATTCTGCTGGCAATAGTCTTGGGTTTTTTATTTGCCTTTCCAAGATCAAAAGTTGAGAGCTACCTATCTCTTCATTAGTCTGTGAAGGGATAGACACTACTAGAGGATAATTCATCCTCTCTGTTTTAGACACCCATCTTAGGCTGGAATGAATCACTCTTCAAAGACACTTCTCATTTTCACTGTAACTATAGGTGAGGTTACTAACAAATGAAAGTGGAGAAGAATCTTACCAGCAGCATCAAAACCACTAAAGGAAGCCAGATGATTTTTTTTACGCACCTGGTGGTTTAAGTTGCTAAATTTACACATGAATTAGTCTCATCTGACATTATTCATTGTTAATTACAGTTTAAATTACAGTAAAATGTGATCATAACCATATGAGCAGGTATGCTTATAGTAAACAACTCGAATAATATCACTTTTAAATATTTTTTGATGAATGTAATAGCACAATTTTTAATATGATAGCTTAAAATGTTACTCTTTCTGGAAAATTCAAGAGCTTGTAAAAGTAAGTAGCTATGTAAAGCAACAATGCCACCCTGCAACATCCGTGTTTCCCAGAAAGCCACTGAGTAAATGTGATAATTCTTGCAACTAAGCACTTTGTATAAATGTAAATTAAAAGATTGAACCCTATAGTCTTACCTATTATATTTCAAAATCTAAACTCAAAAAATATGGTCTCTTAATAAACACAGAAAAATGGGAAATCTCCCCTGTAATTTCAATATTTGTTGGCAAATAGAGCTTCCATTTTTTAAATTTCAGTTTAAAGACCACTAAATATCCAAATTTTCCAAATATCATATGAATGAGAAATTCTGATAGAAATATTGGTGCACAGGCATTAAAACATGCTGTTTCCAAAAATATGTGCCTTACAGACTTTGCACCTGCATCTATTGATCTCAAAGGCATGGAGCATACAATCTGCAGACTGCAATATCTATGCTTCCTCAGAGTCCCAGACTGAAGGAAATATTTATATTGTAAAATAAAAGATGAGAAGGAATATAGTTTGAACATTATATCACCATATGCGCACCATTCAATTTAACCTCTAGCTCATGCCCTGCCATGGCTTTGCACAGCTTCACTAACTCTTGCAGATGAAGCATAGGCACTGTCTGAAGACAAGACAACAGTGGCTGTTCCTGAAAGGTAGAATGGGCAAATCTGGGCCAGGACCAGGTTCTTCCATTTTATGTAGTCCTCTAACACCATCCCAACTGGCCTTACCACTTGAAAGATGAGACATGATCTCATTTCAAACACTTTTCTTTTAGTTAAAATACTGCTATAGAGAGCCATAATGAAGATTTAACATAATTTTGGATACTTTCTGCTGAGACACACCCATACATCAGTGCTATGTAGTACAGGCACACCAGTCTGTCTGGGAGGAACTAGCAGAGGGGATGTCAGGCAATCTGCAAGACTTGTCAAAGGATCCCTCCCGGCCTTTCTTCTTCAGAATTATAGATGCATATCCCATTGTCCCTCCCGGGGTTTGAATGCTCTGTGGTAGAGAAAGGTCAGGAGTTCTGAGGATCCCCATCCCACTGGGAAAGCTGTCAAGCTATCCAGAAAAATTTTTCAAATAAAATTTAGTAATAGTTTAACCCACTGAGAAACCAGGAAACCAGGGACTGCAATTTTAGGAATACTTCTTTAAATACCACATGTTAGATATCTACAGAGGAAGTAACAGCTTGTGGGATGAACCACCATTTTTCATTTGGGGAAAAATGAAAAAGACATTCTGCTTATAATAGGGAGAACTATAGGACACTTCCTGCCAGAAAACAGGCTTGAGAAATAGCTCCATAATGGCCACATTCAAACATTAAGGCAACTTCTTTCTTTGAAATCAAAGCTGTCCTTTCATTCACTTGGCCTTAAAATCAGTAGATACATACACTTTGTCGACACTTGTTATAGTTTATATCTCCTAGCAGAGAATTTCTCTTGGTGAAAGCATTGGTGTTGTACTAACATAACTCAAAGATTACAGGCAGGCCCTTCTGCAGTTTACTTGTGCAGGTCAGGGATAAATCAGCACTCGTATTGATACGTTGTATCTTCTTTGTTCAGTCACATACTTACACTGAAATCTACCTACAACTTAATCAGTAGCTCTAATATTTAGCTGTTGTCTTTAAAATTATCATGTATGTGATGTACACCTCTAATTCATGTACAGAAGGTGCTTTTCAGAGCACTTTCTATTAATCTCTTCCTTGATGTCGTTAGCCTTTAAAAGGCCTGCCTAATATTAAAACAAAAATCCCCCCACTTTTTTCTACTGAACTTCTAACAGAGTATTTTATCAAGTATATGACTCACACCAACAAAGCCCAAGGATATCCAGGGCTCATGTAATGCAAAAGAAATAATGGAGCTGAATCTAGTGGAGAACTGAGGTACACAATGTCAGTGTTTTAGCTAAGTGTCTTGTAGCCACATCAAAATGAATGTTTAAGCTTTAAATATTTAAGACACAAAAACACCCCCAAAACAACCCTGTAGGGAGAAATCAGTCTGAACAGTTTTGGTTTCTGTGAAACAGAAAAGAACCCAGGTATCTGTATTACTCTAAAGGGGCACTTCAAGACTAATGGAAAAAAAACCAAGTCTGATTCCTTAAAGTCAAAGAAAAGCATTGCATTTCTATGGGGGAAGTGGTGGCACTCAGTAACCACTTAGGTTGATTAAAGCTGGTTATTTCTTATAGATGTATCAGGAGTTATGTATTGAACCATTGTCAACTTTTCTAATTTGAAGGAAATTATTTGACTTCAGGGGAACTCTACAGTTTCTTGAACTCCACGCTTTCTTTGGTGTGTAGGTCTCTTATTTATTTATGTTTAACACTAGCAGCTTCCACTAATCAGCTGCAGAATACAAGCAGAAGTCCAGCTGGTCTTGGCAAGAGACTGCTGGGAAGTAACCCCAGACAGATTCGCTGTGGCAATTAAGCACTCATTCATTAACAGTGTGAAAATATAAAGGCTGCTGGAGGAAAACAGAGAGATATTGCATCCAAACTTTTGAAGGAAGAATATTTGAGTTAATCTCACAGATTTCATTGCCCCAAATCAATTTATTCCAACCCTGAAAGAAGGTAGTTTAAACTGCAAATAGTGGTTTGTGAAATCTAATTTCTTTGTTCATAATGAAAAATTTTACCAAGTAGCTCTCAGGAACAAACCAGGCCCACACTTATGATTTACACATGTTCTTCTTCATAGTTTCCATGAACATTTTATGACAGGAATTAATCCAATATCATAGACACAGTGGACCAGCTGCTGTTGCAAATAGCTCATACTGTGATTCAGAACGAAGCTACAACTTAGAGAAATTCATAATTTTTGGTGGTGCTTGTGTGTACAGCTCAAAGACTTAGGGTTAATCAGGTAAGCCTAAGCAGAAAAACATAATTTGCAGAGAGAGGAATGAGGGCTAAGGTATGACCAAAGTGCTGGAGTGAATCAGTGTCACAGAGTGCAATTTTGCTGTCCACCATCATTCAATAGTGATATGGTTTGAAGCTGGCTCCCTGCCGAGTCTCCAAACCTCACCACCAAAGTCCCCTCCCCCCCACCAAACCAAGAGAGAAGAGAAAAAAAAAACAAGAGAACCGAAACAAGAGAGAGACAGCTAAAGCAATATATATAAATATATTTACACTTATATTACAGTTATATACAATTGAAATATATAATCAATTTCACAAGGGAAAGGGAAGGGAGAAGGGAAAAAAAGGAACAAACCCAAAATAAAATATACATATATATCTCAATCAGTAGCCCAAGATCTAGCAACTAAAAGAATTAGCAAAAGACTATCTTACTACTCTCCTTGTGACAACAGAAAGTCACTCGGGAACAACCGCCAGCAACCGCTGTCTCCCAAGGTCGGCAAGGCCTTACCAGGTCTCACTCCCCGACACGGCAGACTCAACAGCAGGGAACCTGCACCTCCAAAGCCGCCGGAAGGAAAGAGGGGGCGAAGGCCTCTCCTCCCTTCTTCTTATACCCCGGCTTACATAAAAATCATAGGGAATACTGGGTAAATCTGGGCCCTTCCTTGGTTACAAACTGGCCGCCAAGGAAGGCCTAGACTAAACTACCACAAATAGGGTGTCTGACCATACACTTATGATGGTAACCAAAGGGATTGCATTTGTAGTCACTTTTCTGCTTTGTCTTGGGAGATGATTAATCTTGTAGACTTCAAGGACAGTTAAATGCAACTACTGCCAAATGTTCAACCACTGGAGACATTCATGAATTAAGATGTTTTATGCAGGGATCTTATATCTGTTCTAAGGAAAGGAAGGGAAAGGAATCCTACCAAGGTCAAAGTACTTTCCATTGCATCCTTTACTGATAGAAAACAGTGAAAGGGCAACAACTAACACCTGGTTAAGACCGTTTTATTCTGAAAATGATCTTGCAGTGGTCTGAAATACTTTAAAGTAAGTTGTGGTTACACTAGTTGGCATATAGAGCCAACAGCCCATTAGCCAGATGAAAATTGCTGCAGTGTGACAGATGTTTGACTCCATTTATGCCTGGAGGCTGGTGTAAACCAGTAACATTAGTTCTTTGCCAGCTGGATAATATTTCTACACTAGATATTATTTCTTGCTCAGGTAATTCAGTGACTGTCCATTCTTTGTTAGCCACAGGAATGAAGGAAAGAATCAGCCAGGGTAAAAGGCAATTAATCTTATTAAAACATACTAAAACACAACAACTGGAACTCATTACACTAAAACAAGATTGAGCTTCTGGTCTCAGTTTAATTCCTTGAAGATAAATGTCCAGAAGTAAACACTTTTATCCCTGCGGCATATTTATTAAAACTCTTAAAAGAGAATCAACAATTGAAAATCAGCAAAAAGTACAAAAACTAATTCAAACCATGAAGAAGTATTCTAGGTCACCACTAATGAATCTGACAAGGGAGGGTGGAGGAAATTGTGATAAAGTGTATTTGTTCTGTATTAAACAAGCAAGCCATTCAGTAACAATTATTTGGAAATATTTCTTAAGTCAAATACACTTTACTTGAAATAGCAAAATAAAACTAATAACATACATCTGTTTTCTTTTATACATATAGATTTCCTGAGCAAATTTCTATATTTGTATCTTGCACTTCAGTCTTTTGGTGATCGAGAACCTTTGGTAGTTATATTAAAAGGTAAAATTCTCATCATTCACTCTAGCCACCCACTTCTCTCTGTAAAATCAGTAACTACTATTTATGACGTTTTTCAAACCTTCCTTTACTTTCTGGCTAGTACAAGAAAATACTTATGAATATCCCAAACACTTTCCAGCAACTCAGTTCAAACAAAATGTCGGAAGCATTTTTTTTACTGAATCCTGTTGTAACCAGCCAAGAGGAAAAAACTCTTCTTCCTCCCCTAGCAACCATATAGATTAAACACTTTATAAGCCTAACTCTAGGTGGTATGGCTCAGAAGTTAACAAAAAAATTAACTTCCATTTGCAGTCAAAAGTAACTTGCGTTCACTGGTACAGAACCACAGTCATTTTAAGACTACCAGGAACATGTGCAACTACATGAGCTATACAATTATAAGGATGTTCTTTGGAAAGTAATATTTGAAAAGTAACAAAACTCATAGTTTATTCGACCTGCATATAAACCCATTGAAGTATAATACATTTATCATATTAAAAATGCATCATTAAAATTTAAAAGCAGGTGCAGTTACTCAATAAGCTAATGGTATAGTCTGAAGACTCCACTCAAGACTGTATTGTTGAATTCCCGCTTGAATAAAACAGAGAGAGAAAAACAGTGGGAGGGAATTGGAGTGACCTTGCACCAAGGTGTTAGTTCCTGATCCTACGTATCTGGTAGGCTGTGGATGAGCTCCACTCTGAGGATCTTTAAAGCACTACATTTTCTGTGCTGTGAGTGGATGCATGCTACATGAGAGCATGAAAAAAAAAGCAACAGCTACTACGGAGAGATGCATGTGGGTGACTGCATGACAGTAAGCCAAAGGCAGTCTGATGAAGGAAAGAAATTAATATATATCAACAGGAAAATAATAAAAATTGGATCAAATTAAAATTTCCCTTATCAAGAATACATATATGTACATAAAATGTAGAATTCCTGAAGAAGTTGAATAAGTGAGGGCATTTCCCATTTACATTGTGCAGAAATTAGTGGCCTTCTCAAAGCAGCATTTGTGTTTTCAAGAAGTTCTGTTCTTTTTTAAGAAGTACGAAAAATTTATTTCATATAGCTAATTATTTAACTTTAAAATCTATTCTAATTTTGTAAAATGAACATTTGTTTGGCTTCATGGGTATAAGACTGTCATCAGATGGAACACATCAAAACTTCCTTTGAGTGTGTCTGTTTTAAGCAGGGGTTTGGCACTGTGGGAGTGGATATGCAGGTCAGAGTTGGTTTGCCTGGGAGCTTTACGTCTCCTCTGTTTGAAGTGTAGGATTTTCTTCTTTGGTCTGGACTCAATCTGAAAATAAATTTGTCTTGTTCAAATCACTCAATGGTGTAAATGAACTCAAGCATAGTAAGTTGGACAGTTGGGGGATCCTCCTGCAAACTGCACCAAGGACAATGTTAATGTAACTGAGGCATTTGACCTCAGTAGGAACCACTTTTGTGTGAGAACCCATTGCAGATAAACTTAAGTTGATTGATTTAGATAATTTTAAAGTATTTGGTGGCTTGAACCATTGTAATCTGAGGGTTTTTTTCTGTTTATGTCACATTTTTGAAGGCAAGAAAAGTAGATCTGGGCTGGGGGGAGAGAAATGGCACTAACTATAGTGGTAGGTTAGCTACCAGGCAGCTGAATTCCTTTCAGAAAAAAAAAAAGATGGAGCTGAAAGACTGCATGGACTTAAAACTGCATTTCAGTTCAACCTGTGCTCAAAGTATTGGGTATTTAAATGCCCATGGGTTTTCAAGGTCTGCTTTATTTAAGACAGAACTGCAAGGATGTAGGCCACTCAGTACCAGGTAAAATTCATGGTTTTATTCACAGATAAAGTTTATAAATAATCACAGAATCATTTAGCTTGGAAGAGACCTGTAAGATTGTCAAGTCCAACTGTTAACCTGGCACTGCTGAGTTCACCCCTTACCCATGTTCGTAAGTGCCACATCTACATGTTTTTTACATCCCTCCAGGGATGGGGACTCCACCACTTCCCTGGGCAGCCAGTTCCAATGCTTGAACACCCTTTTCATGAAGAAATTTCTCCTAATATCCAATCTAAACCTCTCTTGGCAACTTGAGGCCATTTCCTCTTGTCCTATCATTTGTTACTTGGCAGAAGAGACTAACCACCAATTTGCTACAACCTCCTATCAGGTAGTTGTAGAGAGTGGTAAGATCTCCTCTGAGACTCTGTTTCTCAAGGCTCATGTTCAGTGGTTGTCAACCATCACCTCCAGGCCCTTTTCCACCACTAATCTCCAAGCCTGTAGCCCTGCACAGTGTTGTTGTGACCCAAATGCAGGACCTGGCACTTTGCCTTGTTGAATCCCGTACAATTGGCCTCAACCAATTGATCCATCCTGTTCATATCCCTTTGTAGAGCCTTTCCTACTGTCCAGTAGATCAACACTCCTGCCCAGTTTGGTGTCATTTGCAAACTGACTGAAGGTCCACTCAATCCCCTTTTTGAAGCCATCGATATTCATCCTAATACGGAGTCCTAGAAAACCCTACAGCCAATCCAGACATTTTTTTTACCCAGTGAACAATACACCAATCCAAACCATGAGCAGCCAGATTCTCTCTGAGAATGTTTTGGGAAATGGTATCAAAGTCTTTAGTAAAGTCTAGGTACTCAACAACCACAGCCTTTCCCTCATCCACTAAGCAGTTCACCTTGCCATAGTAGAAGAACAGGTTGGTCAAGCAGGATCTGCCTTTCATGAGCCCATGCTGGTTGGACATTATCTCCTGGTTGTTCTGTATGTGCTGTGTGATGGCACTTGGCATGATCTGCTCCATGACCTTCCCCAGCAGCAAGGTCAGACTGGTCTGTCATTCTCTGGGTCCTTCTTCAGGCCCTTCTAGGAGATGGGCATCACAATTGCTACCTTACTGTAATCTGGGACCTCCCAAGTTAGGCAGGACTGCTGATAAATGATTGAAAGTGGCTTGATGAGCACTTATGCCACTACCCTTGGGTGGATCTCATCTGGCCTCCTAGACCTGTGTGTGTCTAAGTGGTGTAGCAGGTCGCTGACCATTTTCCCTTGGATAATGGGAGCTCCATTTAGCTCCCCATCCCTGTCTTCCAGCTCAGTGGGCTGAGAACCCAAAGAACAACTGGTCTGACTATTAAAGATTGAGGCAAAGAAGGCATTGAATACCTCAGCCTTTTCTTCACCCTTTGTCACTATGTTTCTTCCTGCATCCAGTAAAGGATGGAGATTTTCCTTAGCCCTCCTTTTATTGTTTACATATTTATAGAAGCATTTTATGATTGTCTTTTATGTCAGGAGCCAGATTAAGTTCTAGTTGGGCTTTGGATCTTCTAATTTTCTTCCTGCATAACTTCAAAACATCCTTGTAGTCCTCCTGAGCAAACTGCTCCTTCTTCCAAAGGTTATAAATTCTCCTTTTTTAGCCTGAGTTCCAGACAAAGCTCTCTGTTCAACCAGGTCAGTCTTCTTGCCCACCAGCTCATCTTTTGGCACATGGGGGTGGCCTGCTCCTACACTTTTAAGATTTTCTTCTTGAAGAATGTCCAGTTTTCCTGGACTCCTTTGTCCTTCAGAGCTTCCTCCCAAGGGACTCTGCCAACCAGATTCCTAAACAGGCCAAAGTCTACTCTCTGGAAGTGGCAGTTCTGCTGACCCCCCTCCTTACTTCTCCAAGAATCTCTATAATTTTGTGATTTCTGTGTCCAAGGTGGCCTCTGACTATCACATCACTCACCAGTCCTTCTCTGTTCATAAACACCAGGTCCAGGGGGTACCTTCTCTAGTTGGGTCAGTCACCAACTATGTCAGGAAGTTATCTCCTAATGAAGTGGCCAGCTCAAAAAAGAATAGAGAAATATGTTTCTCTTTTGTTAGTTTTTCTAGTTAGCATCTGATAATAAAAATGAAAAATAAATACCACTGTTGACAAAAAGGAAGTGAAAAGAAAAGAGGAAAAAAGTAAAGAACTTTAAAATATTACTTCAATCCTTCTGCTGAAGATATTGGGCATTTTGTCAGTGATCAATGAGATTTTATGACCTGTCACCAATATCAGTTCAAAAAGCTTCGCAGTGTCTGTAAGGCATTATGAAACATGAAAGTTTTATGCAACATCAAGCTCCTACAGCTTCCAGACATACTCAAATACTGGAGCACTGCAGTGGAAGTCAGAAGCCTCAGTGGGAAATGTAAGAGAAGCTTTTGACAAAAAATGGCACAGGATGTGGGACTGTTCACTAGGTGATGAAAAAATTTGCATCACTCTCCTTCTCTTCTGAAACAACTGTCCTCTGTGAGAGATAAAGGGTTTTTTGGGTCCTGTTTCTTCAAACACGCCTAAACAGGAGTGTGCAGAGGTAGCAAGTTAAGCACAGAAATACATTATTCATGTATATGTATGTATGCATTACAGAAATTGTCTCCTTCACTGAGCAAAGCTTTAGCTTGGAACTGATATGGATACACACATTCTGAATGTAGACCACATAGCATCAGGTTATTTTGCTTAGAGCATCACCACACTGTGTAAAGATACAAAACCAAGGCAAGCATCACAAACTAAAATGGTACTGCTGAAAAGTAGTGTGCTAACTGCTGCTTAACCAAAACATAACCTGAAGGCCTGCAAAGAAAAATATTTTTGAAGTGGAAATTCTTTAAACATAGTTGGCATATGTGCCCCAAACATGAAAATATCTGAGGTATACACACCTGAAGTATACATAGCCTTACAGAATACTGACACATATACTCTTTCTTCGTATAAAAGTATCATGCAAGCTTCAAAATAAACGATACAATACATGTTTGAATATCCCAGTAAACTTATACTTTTAAAAGAATACAATTAACATATCTAGAGGCAGATAGACTTCCAGTCCAATTAAAAGTTGAGAAGGATCATTAGAATATTCAATATGTTACATGTTTCTTGAATTTCACTGGCAAGGTACAGTGCAAATTGACCCAGAACTCACTATCAGTTTGGAAGCTGAAACAGTCATTCATTTTCTACCATTCAAACAAGGAAACTTAGTTTGGTATGCTCTTAAGTTTTCTATCAACATAAATGAAATGGTTAATTTTTCAGCATTTGTTGTTCATTATTCACTGAGGAAAATTATCTGTTTTATAATTTATCATTGATGTTCTATTTATGTACTGTGAGTGGTTGTCATAGTTTGTTTTTCATCTTTCAAAAATTAAAGATGAACTACTTCTTTTGTTGTTATCCACAAATGAAAGAAATTAAAACTTGTTCTTCAGGTTCTAAATCCATATGTTTGCACTGACAATATATTTCACTCTTAAGAGAAGTCACCACTGTGAACTTTCTCCAGTTCATGGTTTATTGGGTATTGTATTAGATAGTATATTTAAGGGAACACTATATAACTTACTGTTTGATCCAGAAAATTTGCATTATATTTTTAATATATATTCAATGTTACATATTCAACAGTTTTTAAATATTTTCATCAATGCTTCTCTAAAGTAGAAACAAAGATTTATAGAGAGATACCTTTATTCCCAACTCAGTTTTTTTTAGTTGGTACTCCTTTTGACTTCTGAGTCTTGTCCTTACAACTGTTAGTTGGGGAAAAAAAATCCACCAGGTGTTAAAATTCATAAACACAGATAAATTTTGCAGCACGTACAGAAAAAGGTGATGAATATTCTTACCACAAGTTCGTGTCCATATGTTTAGACACTCTCCAGCTATAGTACTTTATGTGTCGAAATCTCAAGTTTGAGAACAGACTCTTCTACGGACGACATTGCAGTGCCTATTCAGGGGCATAAGCATACATGGCCAGAGAAATCTTAGATGTCTTAAATTATAAATTATCTACACAAAGCCAACAGATGTGATGCAGAAAGTGTAGAAGACCACATCCTCTGCAGCTGTCACTAGGAAATCTTTCCTCTCATATTCTAAAGAGATCATACAGAGTACTCTGTTTACTAATTGCACTTCTACTGCCTAAAGCTGTACTGAAGAGTAGTTTTGGAAAGACGTGCAAAGGGGTGCTAAAACATCCCCCACCAAACCTAACTTCAGTCAAGAACAAGAAAATACCAAGATCATCTGTGAATATGTCTCCCAGTGACCTACTTTAAATTGCATCATACTTGTCTTATATGTGGACGTTATGATCACTCAATCCCAAGGCTAAGGACAGTCACGTGCACCAGATCATGTTTGCTACAGCTCAACTGTCTGATCACCTGTAGGGTAGCAGGGGACTGCTCAGACAGGAGAGCCTGAGCTGATCCATGTCCAAATTCCTGTATGAAAAATTACTGGGAGATTCATGTGCTTATGATCCTCACCGATGTCTCTAATTGCTGTGCTCATGGATGAGGTGTGAGACTGGGTAGTGATTGACAAGCAATTGCAGCAACAAATGGTATTTGAGAACAGCATTTAGAGAATTATTTCAGAGTGACTTTATATTTAAGGATGGTTGATAACTGGTGATAACAATTGGTGATAACATTACCAACATGCCTCTTTTCTTTAAGCACTCAAGATGTATAGGAGTTAGGCATGTAAGTGACTTGTTCAGGAAATACAGATAAAAGTGGACATCTCAAGCAGAAAGTGAGTCGACCCCACAGGGAAAAACAATCTGTTAAGAACCCAAAACTTTTGGCAGACAGCCCAGACACATATCTTTTCTTAGATACAATTCTTTACAATGTGCAAATGAAGGGAGTGTTAAAGGAAATTAAAAAATCTGGATTGTGATACTAAAGCTTTTTATTTGAGATCGCAACTAATTGCTTACAGACATCTCAGTAACAAGTCAGGGCATTTACCTGTGATGTAGTGAACAGTACAACCACTAGAACAGCATATCCATTAGTTTCTGGGGCAGTAAAATATTATTATCTTCAATTTCAGTGTGGACAGTATCATTTGCAAAACAATTGTGTAGTACAGACACAAGACCCTTTTTGGAACGTAGAATTCCTTCTTGAAAATCACAGTATTAACTCCCTTGTGTTTAAGGAACTGGTTTAACTGGGTGTGCAACAAAGATTTCACAACATGGATATTATAAAGCCTAAATTTAAAACCTCAAGGACATCAAATTCCATACCATAAATGTCAAAGAAGTTTTAGAATGTCACAACACAAGTTCCAGGGTGAGTTCAACAAAAATTCTGTGCAATACATTGATGTCACAACGATCTTTCCCATAAAAATAATTGGCAACAAATGCATCCTAGCAGGTCTCACAATCCTCACGCAACACAACTCATTATTTGAATTGGAGGCATTTTATAATAACTGTGGCACACCCTGTGCATTTATCTGAGATTTCTACACTATTTCTACACAATAGATTTTTCTCTTCATAATTATTCAGCATTATTTACACCAAGGGTGGCTTTTCCCTGTCTTTCAAACAGTTTTTGGTGGACTACATATTAGTAATGTTCTGAAATATAGTAACTTCTCCAAAGGGATGCAGTTAAGGACTATAGGGAAATACAGCCACAGACTATATTCAGCCCCAGTGCACCAAACATGGATTCTCCTGTCCTTTTTTACAGTTAAATAATGACTGGACTCCCTGCTAATGAGGTTTTGGAACTCTTATTTTGTTTTCAAAAGAGTTTGCATTCTACAGAAGTGTAGTATCGATGATTAGTATAGGGTTTTTGTATTAAAAAATATATTTTCACTGTTTAGGTTTTGTTTCATGTTTGTAAATTAATCAATGGTAGTAAATTCTTCTGTTCAGTTTTGGTAAATGTTGGCTACAGTGGGCTTAAAGCAACAAAGGAGAAAGCATCTTCAGTAATTTTTATGTTGATTACCTGCCTCATATATGGCCATTTTTAATGAAATTACTGATAACATTCAGTTCTACAAGTGAGAAAAACTCATGTACTTCCTAACTCTCCTTTTTCTAAAACTCTAGAGATGAGAAGGAAGGGAGTAAGGACTTGGAATATGTGTGTGATATACTTTAAATTTAAGTTGCTCTCTTGCAAATATCTGCTATTTCCTATATTCTCTTTTGTTTCAGTTGGCATTTTATAATGTTTTTGTACTTATCCTTACAGCGACAAGTAAAGACAAATCATTGGCTCTGTTATATAAATGGGGAATCTAGGCAGAGAGAGGGATTTGTTCAAGGTCACCTGAGCACTCTAAAATAATGCTAGAAAATGAATTTTTCTAGTCCCAAGCTAACAAGTTATTAATTCACATTTCCTCTCAGTGTGGTATTATACTCCAATTTGAATCTGGGGGGTTGTAGACTATTTTTGCTATTTGTAGCTGAAGACATGCAGAAGGACAGAAAGGAATGGAAGGAAGATGTTAGCAATGAAAAAAAGGTCTGTTACTGCTAAGGTGAAAAAATGTGCTATGAAAGGGTTTAATTTCATAATACAGAGAAGGCAGGACTACTGGTAATACCTCATGGCACAAAGTTTCTGTATGCAACAGAAAATTGTTAATGTCCATTCTCTCAAGAATGCCCCCAAGGTGTATCAGTTTACTGCCATGCATGAGGCAAATTCCCTTTCAGACTGGCATGAGGTTATCAGTGTCAATCTAAGTATGTCAGCGATCCATGTTCAAAACAGGGAAGTAAGTTATGGCAAAGAGATAATATGACTGTAATAATGAGGGATTTAAACATAGCAGGGCACATGAAAGCATGTGGGTGTGAAATCCACTCCAAGAAGAGAGGCAGATCAGTGTTCATTCCCCACCTCTTCCCTCCCTTCACAGGAATGAGTAGTCACCACCAGGCTGGCAGCATATGGATACAGTGATCCCAAAACCTAAACCTCTTTCCTCTTCACATTGTCCAAAGGCTAATGAAAGCACACTGGAGCTTTTCTTGTGATACTTGCTGATGTATTTGTAACAAATGTGTAAGGAGTTTTGGATACGAGAGGAGGAGAAAAGATGTGTAGCCTTGTACATTAAACATTAAATATTTGAATATGTTTGCCTTTCCTTTGTCCTCTTACCTTACATATGTCATTTGTTTTCAGACAATGTGAACTGTATTTGAGGTCTTGTCAAGCCCTGGATATGTTTTTTCAGAAAGAGAACTGTGTGAACACAGTTGGGGCCTGTAGATGCTGCTCAAGGATTTAGGAGGGAGAACATTTCTTCTCTTTTCCTTAGAAGAGGAACTATACCCATATACTTCAGGTTTGGTTTTGTGATTTAGAGTTAACTTCTACATTTGAAGAAAAAAAAAAGAAAGAAAAAGAATTTAGTTCAGTTCTATGAATAACTGGGCACTTATAATTTAACAGCCCAGTTCTGAACCAAGTAAAACAGTAATTTCCTTGAAGTTGATTAAATGGTGCTGGGTTTACCTCAGGGCAGAATTTGGCCCCCCACTAGTGATCCAGCTATTAATAACTTTGCATTGAGAAAAATCACTGAATAAAATAATTACCTATCTTGTCAGTGGAACTGTTTTTTTTTTTCAATGTCCTACATAAAATCCTTAGACCAAAATCCAAAGCTATGTAGAATAAATTAATTAATTGGGGAATTAATTGGGCCATGTTGCCTTTTTTAAAACTAAACTGTGTTTTGGTTATATTTTGTTATGTACCCAGAGGCTCCTGGGCATGGATGGCCTAAAAATACAAATGGATAACATCTCATTAAGAATAAAGGTACCACAAAATAGTTTTTCTGTTGTTTCCATACAGGTTTTAGAGCAATCACAGTGGAGTGGTAGTGAAGAAACAGCTGGGCTGTGAGAAGATGATATGGAGAAGATTGTTTTGCCAACAGAAGGGACTATGTTTCAAGTCATTGTTTTTCCACTCTCCTCATCCTTCAGCCTCTCCAGTCCTTTACAGACTTTTCATCTTCCTTCATGCTTGGTAGCATATTGTAGCTCCCATTTTCCATTCTGCTTACATTCTCTCTTATGTGATTCCTACGGGACCTCTATCTCAGGCAGCTCCTCCTTTCAGGTTCTTCTCTTCTCTCTGGCTTGAAAGTCCCCACCCCACCTACTTTTCTTAACCTCAACGCCACCACACACCCACATGTACTGCATGGAGTGAAACCCCACAGATCTGCAAGCCCCACCTTTATCTTTCATTCTGCCCTCTCTCTTTTTAAAGCTATATGTTTATTGTTGGTTTTTTTTTTCAGCCAATGTGAAAATATATCTTACATTTTTTAAAAAAAATACTTAAAAAGATTTTTTGACTTTACCAATTCTTGATGTAAAAACCTGCCTGGCATTTTGACAGCAAATGATTAAAAGCCTTTCTCAGTATTTTACAAGCAAATATGAATTTTAACAAGATAACTAAACTTACAGAAATGAAATATTCTATTGTTGTCTAATGCTAAACTAGCTGTCAAGCTTGAGACACTTGCAGTTAGTGTTAGGAATGATTAGAATGAAGATATGTTAAAAAGAAATACAGGCCAGGTTTTGCTCATGTGTTGCAGATATAAAATTCAGATTTATAGATTCTTTGGATGACACCAGCAATAAAGTCTTGATTTTGTTCTGGGGTTTTATATTCTGCTCCACAGATTAGTATATATCATGTGCCTACATTTGTGTCTTAAATGTACCAGTTCTCAAGGTACTTTCAAGTTAAGGTATGGGGGGATCTTTGCCAAGAATGCTTGTCAAATATACCGGAGTAATGAACAGAAAAAATGATTTTTTAGAAACTTATGAGAAGAGACGGTGTGAGAAGAGCAAATGGGCTTGAAGTGCCAGTGGAGAGAGAGAAATGGAGAGGTCAGGAACACAAAACACATTCTGAGGGAGCTGTGGGAAAGGAGTGAGAGGGAGAGATCACTGTTTAAAACTGCAGATGAAAGGAATAAAGCTGATGATTAAATGTAAGGACCTGGAGGAGGTGTCTGAGGTACACTGAAAAAGTAAGGGAAAGTGAAACCTCTTCATGTAAGCATAGGGAACAATGACAGAACGTGGTTGAAACAGCATTGATATTCTTCCCTCACAACCCCTCCCTTTTTATCTGCTTTCTAATCACTGTGAAGAATACAAGCATTCTATCTGTCACTCAGGCCCATAATCCCAATGTCACTGACGACTATGGTATCATTAACCTTCTAGCAATGTCTTCAACAAGTCTAGCAATTTCTTGTTGCATAGTATCTCTTAACATGCACATTTTCCCCTCACTCATGTAGCCAGGTACACTCCTGAGGAGTAGCTGAAGGAACTGGTGGTGTTTAACCTGGAGAAAAGGAGGCTCAGGAGGGGCTTTATTGTTCTCTACAACTACCTGAAAGGAGGTTGTAGCGATGCAGGGGTTGGTCTCTTCTCCTGGGTTACAAGTGACAGGGTGAGAGGAAATGGCCTCAAAATGTGCCAAGGGAGGTACAGACTTTACATTAGGAAAAAATTTCTTTACTGAAAAGGGTAGTCAAGTATTGGAACAGGCTTGAAGTGGCAGAGTCTTCAACCCTGGAGGTATTTAAAAGACATGGAGGTGTGTCACTTAGGGATAGGATTTCGTGGTGGACTTGGCAGTACTGGGTTAGTACTTGGACACAATGATCTTAGAGGTCTTTTTCAATCTAAACAATTCTATGATCCTACACCAGAACCTACTTGAAGACAGGTGGTTCTCAGGATGCATTAACTTTTCTGTAGTGCTGGTTTAGTGTCACTTCTCAAATTTTGGTGCTGTCTTTTTGGCTTATGAATAGCACTGTCTCCATGCCTGTGAAGAAAGCATGATGTGGACTGGAAGATTACCTAGATTCATTAATATTCAAGTGTTATTTAACAATAACTTGATTGAACTGAAGTTTGCAAACAGACATTCAGCACTTACAACATATGTTAGTTGTGATTGCTCTGAATGCACTTGTTTACCATGTGACATTTTGAATCATGGGGTTTCGCACGTCTCATCTGAAAATGCCAGTATTGAACTATCTAAGAAGTTTAAGAATAAGGTTGGATTTACCAAGCTGTGACACTAATATCTAAGACAAAGCTTCTCTGAATTTACTTAGTCCTTTAAAGTAAGTTTTTTCGGCACAGTCATGTAGGCTTATGTTCCCACACAGCTTCCAAAACTGGACCAAAGGAAAAACTGGGAGTAAAACACTGTTCCATGTGGATGGATATGGGGGAATCTCCTCTATGAAGTTCAGTGTTATTCCCTTTCTGAGCATAGAAAATCTACATTTATGACCAACAATATAAAGACACTTCATACATAAGACTTCTAGGTGGTTTTTTGTGTGGCATTGCAATTCACATTCTGAAGACAGCAAAATGAAGAGATTGAGATGCTGGATGAGTGCCTGGCTTAAATACATAGAAGTCTAGGGGGGAAGATTTCACTCTCATATATGCAAGTGAAATCTTAGCCAACCCCACTGACCGTGTTCATGGACTTGTATTCAAAGTATCTCCAAAAGTTAGGCTGAGTTTAAAAATCTGAGGCAAATGCTTGCAAATTTTACCATAAGAACAGCTGTAATCATATCTCTCTACAGCACCTTACCCCAACATTACTTCTCTAACTTGTGAGCTACTAGTACTGTCCCATATCAAAGGACATCAAAATTAAGGAAAAAAAAAAGATAAAAGAAGTTAAATGTCTCAGTGGTCTTGTCTTTATTGAACTGTGTACATCAAGCCACTATCATATATTTCTTTCCATGACATGGTTCTGCATCACAATTCTACACATCTTTGCATAACCTGTGATTTTTTTTTCTGTTTGGAAAATAGTAAAACCTGTGTGAAGAGGAATGTGAGGCACTGTCTTCAGACTAGGTTTAAATTCATAGTTGGCCTAATTTTAATTTATAAAATTCCTCAGAGAAACTAAAACTTAATATGGGAAGGGGTGTATACCATAACTATTATAATGAAATTCAGACATTACTTCAATATCCTGGAAGACAGGTTTTTGAATTAAGCAGAATGCATGCAATAAAAATGTAACCAAAATGATTAGCATAAGTAACTGAAAAAGTCTGATTATAAGAAGGCCAAGTAGTTTAACACATGACCACATTTATAAGCATGAAATACTATAATACTATTGTCTATTCTTTCTGTGAAAAGTTAGCTCCTTCAGGAATGTCTTAATGAATAATAAAACTGACTTGATTTTCCCACTGCAGTCAACTTTGCTGTCAGGCTATTAATGATTCATAATGACTGTATGCTTAATAGTTTTATGCCAGATAAAAGCCATCCAACAGAAGCAAGTAGCCAGTGTCACTTCTGCAGCTACTCTCTTGGTATTTTCAGTAATATTGGTAAAAACAATCTCTAAAAATGCAGAACAGCTGAGTTACAATGAGAAAATGGTTTTAAATCACCCAATAACATCAGTGCTGAAGTCATACAAAATTCTTTATTACATTGCCACTGCCATAGAAGAAAACAGAGAGGAAGAGATTGCATGCTGTTCATAAAAACCAGCACATTTTCCTATTCATATAATTTCATATTCTTGTATATTTTATTTTCATAATGCAGTGATTTGGATAACACAACTAGCCAATCCTTAAATGAAAATACAATGTGTACTCTGAGAGTAGCTGAGCAGAATAACACTCAAATCAGTTCTGCACAAAATGATAAACATCCAGTCTACTCTGAAGCTGTAGGAGTTTATCTACTGTATATGTAAATGTTTTTCTTTTCTTTGAGGAAAGCCTTCGCAAGAACAATGTCCTTTAACAAAGGTCTAAAAATGCATGTGAAAACCAAACATAATAACATTGTTATTCTGCTACTTATTAACAGAACAACAGGTCTTACAACAATTAGATATGAATATTGCAAACTGAATTTAATATTAAGCTGTCTTTGAAATGCCACTTTGCAGCAGGTTTTCAAATGCTTAAAGCACAGCAGGAGGCTAACTCCATCTTCAAATATTAAATCAAAACCTTTTTTTAACCTGATAAATCTTTCTGAAAGCAAGTCCTCCTATTCAAGAGAGAATTATTAAACTATCAGGCAAGGAAACTAAACCTTGCAGCCTATTCTTGGGGCATGGTACAATGATAAAAACAATGATGAAAAGGATTAATAACATTTTAGAATAGTGTCTGAGAACATTCTTAACCAAACACAGGGTATAAACTGCTAATAAGTCCAGTGAATTGGAAACAGCAAATACTCAGACATGGTCCCACTTTCTCAGCTAGAAATCTCATGTTAAATACAAGTCAGTCAGAAATGTTCCCTACAGCCAGTTACACGCCATTGAAAAGATCAAAGATCTCTAGAAAATGGTAAATGCAAGGGTACCTCACTGAAAAACACCATAGAAGAATCACAGAGACACATTCTGTGCTTGAATACTCCTAATAGCAGCAGGAGCTGTATGCAGTTTTGATATATTTGGCCCATATTAGTGACAGAAATCACTTATTAAGTTATAAAATCATCCATCTCACGGAATTCTGTCTAATCCAATTTTTAATGTCCTATGTGAAAAAGCTTCCCTTGGAAGAAAGCCTAATAGTGACAATTGGCAGGAAATATACCTGGTTATTTTGCTTGCATTTATCTACTATTTTTTGTTTCAGCCTTAGTTCAATTGCACCAAGATTTGTATCAGACAATTCTTTTCTATCTCTTGCAGTTCCAGGACATTTTCAATGTATTATGTTCTTCCTTTAAACATTGCTACTTAAGTTTCCACATTTAGCCGACTAATTTCCACCCCCTCCATCCAGTGTCAACGTTTTCTTGTTTCCTAATTACTTTGGCACTTTCCAAACTGTAATCCTGATAATGAGATACCCAGAAAGGAATGCAGTGCCATGGATGGGATCCCACAGAGTCCTAGTGAAAAGGAGTACTATCTTCATACTCTGTGGTGAGGTGTTTCATCCCAAAATGGATGGCATTTTTTGACTCTCTCTTCACATCACAGGTCAATATCACATTTAATAATGCTTCTTCACCCCACATAAATACTTTCAGTTTCTGTCTTCTGTTTGGTATTAGTATTTCAGATTATTTCTCTTATGTTAACTCACACAGCATGTAACTGACTTTGCTGTTTTCTATCTTAGTCTCTCTGGGATGCCTTTTATTACTCTTCTATACTTGTAACAAATTCTCTCAATGAATTTACTGTGTCTTCCAAATTATTAACGTAAAGGTTAGATAGAAGACTGAACCTAAAACCCACCAATATTCCATAAGATATTTCCCCATAACAGAAAAAAGACATCAACTGTTGTTACATAAATAATTTTCACACAGCTCATAATTCACATGATAATGATTCTGGTTGAAAATATTTTCCATGCTGGTTTTTTGTATATGAAAGCAAAATTTGCATGCATTTCATCTACTGTTCTCTTCTCTTCCCTTTGGACTATTTCCATAGCACCACAATATTTCTCTGTGATTATTCTGCATGTGTGACCTCAAGCAACCTACCACTGTTGTTTCCAAATTAGGAAACAGGCAGGCACATGTCTTGGAGGAGGGTAGTAGGCTCTGGATTTGCCTCTCAGCTGGTACTGCTGCCTCCCAGGTGAGATGGTGGCAACCAACAGGTTTTTGTTTTGCTCCAGAGAAGTCTTTTGTACAGGGAGGCACAGCTGCAGTTGCACAGCTGTGCTTTTGGTGGCCACATACTAAGTAAGCCTGCTGTGAGGCTGTGTGAGGGCTTCTCCATGTCTGCTTCAGGTTTAAGATCACCCGCCTGATTTCAGGCTGGAGCAGCGAAGGTGCTTCAACAGCCAACAGTGATCTCATCTGGAGGAATTGGAAATAACAGCAACATGTTTTATAACCCTGTTAGCGCTAAATAAATATCAATACACAGTTCAGCTCATTTTCACAAGATAGAGATCTTTTGAGAGTAGGGGTCAAAGAGCACTCAGGATCCTAGAAGAGGGGTATTATGCTCAAGATTTTGGGCTGTGCTTGGGGCTCATATACACTCATATGTACTCATGCAATGCCTGTACCCTAATAATATCTGGAATTTATAAAACTCAGCAAGCTGTCTTTACTTGAGTGTCACTACTAACAGGAATATCTGGCGGTATAGACATTTAATCCCTTCTGATTACAGTATCATATGCTCATGAATAGGTACAGGAGGCAGTTAGGATATATCTTTCCCTCAGGTATCCTTTACTTTCTCTGTAGCATCACTTGTCTTAATATACTTTCCAAACTCTTTGCATTGCCTTCGAGATTCCCTGACTTGTAGAAATATATTGTGTGTATTGTTTTCACTTCTTCTTTTTATGTTCTTATAAATGCCCTGCACTGTCTCTCAAGAGAGAAGTTTGCAGTTCTAAGTTCTTTTTCTCCTCTTCTGTGAAGATCTGCAGCAGGAGTTCATTCTAATTATTTCTTTTTATTTACTTATTAGTTGCCAATAACTTTATGCACAAAAAGTTGCTGTCACAATCATTTCCCTACCTGAAATTGTGGCATTGGCACTGTATTTTGACATACAATATTACTTTCCAGTATCTTCTCTTTTCACCTCTCCACTTGAGGGGACACCTTAGATTTTATTTTGCTTACAATAATCACTCCAGTCAGTTTCATCTGTGCCCACCATTTCAAAATTTAACAAATGCACTGTATTTTTCTTCTCCTTTTCTTACAGACATTTATAAGCACTTCAGTTCGTTGATACTTTCCATGTTTCCATGTATTTCTATCTCCCTCTGTTGTGTGAGATTCTTATGGTGGATGCAATATGACTCCTTGAGAAAGTCAGACCTGATTTTAAGACCACTATCCCGCTTCTTCCTACAATTAAACTGAGCAAAAGCAAAGAAAACTATGAGCATTTTCAGAAACCCCAAACTTGAACCAGTTTATTTTTTTACTTATTTCCTTAAGTTTAAGCCTAAATAAAGCAAGAAAGTTTCTTACTCATTCATAAATATTTTGTTGATCTTTTATAGTCTTCTATGCTATCTACCCCTTTTCTTACCCACTCCTAACATGGGAAGGAAAGCTTGCCATCATTAAGATTTGTCTATTTTCTGTTGTATTTTAAAACTCCTGAACTTATTCTCAGTATATTCCACAAAGCAGAGTCATGTGTGTCTGAGTTGTTCTGGAAATTCCTTGGCATTATTTAGGAAGACTCTCAGTTTTATTATAATATCATCAGCTGGATATCTGGAGGTGGATGAAGCTATCCTTTCCTGCCTGAAGCCCTATTAATTTTTTATTTCCTGAAAGGCCAACAAAAGGATTGGATACCCATTTCCTTTTTCAGTGTTTTTCTTTTAATTATTTTGGAGGATTCTATTGTCTGACAAGGTTGTCTCAATGTCATTACCTTTTCAATGACAAAATAGCTATTGGAGTTACCAAGTTTAAAATGTTCTGTATGCGATGTCTTAGTTTCGCTTTTTGGGGTCTATCATTTGTTATTTCTTGACCTGTCCTAATGCTTTTTGGTCCTCATCATGCCATTTGCCTGATTGGCCTTCCTTCACTCTTCAACAGTCTTGTAAGTCTTTGAACCACTGTCTCAAAGGAAACCAAACAACAGATACATGTGAGATTGGCATTCATGTAATTTAACTTTATCTCACAAAAAAATTAGATGTTTAGCCTGTGTGAACTGTCTTAACTTTCTCTGTTGTTAATCCAGAGAGAATGGTACTTCCAGTCTGTGATATAATCTATACAAGTTTCTAAACAAGGTGGAATAAATCAGTTTCTGAGTAGATTTGCACTGGACATGTCCAGTTGTTTCCATTACTTTTGAGAAAGAATGAATACTGACTTCATCTAGATGTCTCACACACATAGAGCTGAATTTGGAAGAGGAAAATTTTATAATTCCCATGTTCCCTAAAATTCAAAATTCAGCAAAACCTACTGTATTGACATATATGTTCTCCCCTGACTTTGAAATCAACTGTCATTTGATAAAGGTTTTAAAAAAAGGTACAAAGTAGAGGTGCTATCTGCCAGATGAACATCAGCATTTATTAATTCACCTTTGGAGTTCTCATTATTTTCCTCAACCACTGCCTGTCTGCTGGAAGCAGGACATCTGGCAACAAAGTGAGAAAATTAAATCCAGAATAACACACTGGGTGAATCAAAATAATATAACAATGGAGACAATAAACACTTTACTTTCTTTTTTTTTTTTTTAATAAATCTTGTTCAGTGTGTTTTGTGTCATTTGTGGTTATAATATGCTGTAGATTTAGAGCATGTGAGGCCACAGTTTCTAAGAAGTTTAGTATTTGGTACATCTGTTAGCTGTAATATCTTTGGGATAGGCCCCAGTGGTGGGATTTACCTGAGTGGGAGATGTGAGTTCCAGCATTTTTGAATAGAAAGGTCTTAAAACAGGGATCTTCTATATCCTGAATGACTGTTTCAACAGTCTGATTGTAATATATATATAGTAGCACTGTGAGACTTTTTTTTTTTAACAAAAATAGTAATCCAATTGTCAGTAGGTGCTTCTCACAGTGCAGAACTATAACCATTTAGGTAGTTATAGCCTACATGACTAGATTAGTCTAAGCGTCCTTTCACTGTGAATAGAAAAAAACATCCAAAACACAGTTCTCTGCAGATACAGCACATGTAAAGTGAGATGAATCATCTTCCAGGGATACTCTCTACACTAAACATGGAAAAATCCAACTTTTAAACACTCGGTTAGAGGGAATTAAAAAAAAAAAAAAGAGAGAACCTAGATGTTCAAACAGGGAATTTAGTTTTGTGTTTATTATTTGTTTAATGTACACGTGATTTCAAGGCTGTGAAAAAGCCCCTTAAACTAGAATAAAGTTAAGATTTCATGTATCTTTCCCATGTTGTCTGTTGACTGCCCTGGCAATCCTCCTTCACAGTGATTTTATTGCAAGACTCTCGAAGCACTATCTCTACCAAACCTCTGTTCCCGACTAGGAGCACACACTGAAGCTTTGGGTAGGACTCAAGAGGAAAGACACATAACGCAGTTGATGCTCAACAAGAGCAAATAGAAAGGTTAAACAGTCATTAGATAGTGAAGTAAGTCTGTTACAAAGCTTGTGAATATTTCAACAGTACCACTCTACCCAAGTGGATCCTCCATTTCAGTCCAGGTCAGCTGCCAGCAACCACAAAACATAGGAAGGTAGGAACCTGCAGCGATCAGATATCACACAGGGACAACCACTGGGAAAGAAAGTCCTTACTTACCATGATCACAAGCCTTACTCAGGTAGAAAGAACAGCACTGGCCATTGGCACAAATTCTTTCTTTATTTTTTATAGTGTATCTCCTCTCAGTTGACAGCTACTCCAGACATTGTGCTACCTGTGGGAAAATGCAGGTGCTTAAGAAAGAAGCAAGCAGTACTACAGACATCTGTTTGGTTGGGTCTCATGGAAAATCTATATAAGCCACTTGGAACACACAGCCAAGCCTTGAGCAAACATTTCACTGAGGCAGCTAAGCGACATCTAGAGATTCAGTACATTGGAAGGAGAAATATCCTTAACTCAGCAGCATTTGTTTATAACTTAGGCATAATGTATGATGCAGCTTCTGAGCTGTGTGATTTATCCAAACATCTAAAAGAAAGACATAGCATTGCCAGAAGCTTATTCTGGGGTGTCAAAGCAAATTCAGGTTTTTGCATCAATGGCTGACAATCCTGGCTCTTCCGCTGAAGAGGTTGTCAGTGCTTTTCAGAATATGTTCTTAAAAAAAAAAATCTCTGCACTAGGAGAAATGTCTTAAAAGCAGTTACAGAGAATTTTCATGGAGTCTTGAAAATAACATATATTGTGAAATGCTGTTCACAAGAGCATTGAAAATTAGCACTGCTCTGTACAGTATTTCTTGGGAAAATCACACAATGTGATTACATACATCTTGATAGGAGGTGTCAGCTCCTGTGTTATGGCCAAATTCTAACGTGGGTTATTATCTTCTGCTTACCTAAATTCCCCTCACAATTTCAGCTGGATAAGATCTGTTGTTTCACTTCACACCCTAAAACACTGAGAAGTGCAGTGTTAGTGTACTTCTAACCACAGATGGCTGCATTTGGTCATTGTTTTTGTGAAAACTTTCATTTTCACAGAATATTGGACAAATTATCACCATATAGAAACTGGACGTAAAATTTTTCTAACATTGGAAATGGGAGAACTTGTAGCCCAAGGTAGTCACTATGAGGTAGAGAGCCTAAAAGACTTGATGTCTATCAAGGAAACAAGAATTACATATATATAGATATATTCACACACACACAACATAATTAATAATTCATATAATATATGAGATATATTTATACTATAGATCTTATATTTTATATACATTTAGAACAGAATCAAACTTATTCTTTTATAAAGGCTTTTGTCTGAAGCAGACTAAAAAATAAGAAAGAAACTTCTATGTTTTTTTTACTCTCAAATTTTACAGTTCAAGTTTGCAAAATTAACAAAGCCTTTAAAAGTCTTCTGCTGCTATAAAATTGACTAGGTCAGAGATAAACAGATGAAACTGGTAGGGCCTATGTTTTATCAGCAGTCATGTCAATTAAATCTTATATATTGCTAGGCTTAATCTAGAACTTTCTAAACTCAACAAGCATTTATTTTTATTAGCAAGGATCCCAAGGCTACTTTAGCTGTTTGTTGCCCTCCACCTTTTTTTTTTCTAAGAAAATACACTTTGCAGCAGCTTAATTTGTGGTAGTGACTTGAAGTAAACATACATAAGTACAAATCCTTCAGATGAACGAGAAATTTGATTTCTTAATGCTATTAAAAAAAAAAAAGGGTGCAATGGAATCTGATAGAAAACAACAAACAAACTTGTTTTGTATCATATACCCTAGGATAGGTCTTTTTTCTCCAGTCAATCCAGTCTTCTGACATCTGGCAACAAATTCTCACTTATACATACCTTTGTACTTCATTCCCCTTTCTTATAAAACTGGAGTTTGTTTTTCTGTTCAAGTTCAGAAAGGCCAGAGGTTATCAGATGAAAAAGACATAGGGGAAAAAAAGGCCATCAATCACGTAAGTAAAGATACTTATGGGAAAAGACAGACCTTAGAATGAAAAAGCAGCCTTTATTTTGGCATTTCAGAGCTCAACTTCAGTTTTTGCCATTGCCTTCATACAGCTTTGAACTACTACACTTTATATGGAATCAACTCTTTTTAATACCTAAAACCATCCTGGGTTTTCCTTGAAGGAAAGTAGCCACACAAGGTTTTGGAAACCTAAGTAGTTATCTAACATCTAACAGAATACACCTAACACAATAGGAGAATACCTCAGAATTATGAACTTAACCTGTAAAAGAACTGCTTCAAAGTTCAAAACACATGAACTTTCCTCCTCACATAAGTTGTGGACACCACTGTTTTGGGACAGAATTTATGTTATGTGAACTTCATTTAGCCTAACTACATTACCCAAATCAAATTAAGTCAAGTCTCTAAAGAGAAATTTAAAACTTGACACATATTCCTCACTTGACTTTGTTACTCAGTAGAGTTTGTTAGTAATTAAATGCTGACAGGAACATCCAATTTAAATGCAAAGGACCAGAGTGGAAGCAGATACCAAATATGCAAAAAGAGGCAAACAAAGAAAAGAAATATTTAGCTACATTTAAAGATACTAATGTAGAAATAAATGAGCTAATATATGAAGGCCATTGCTCCTTGACTCTCACAGACTTTAATAAATACGCAATACTGTTTTGTGATTCTGCGTTACTGTACAGTTCCCCTCATTTCTTCCAAGAAAAGCCAACTGGAAGTGGTAGGTTTGGTTTTCTAGTTACGTATTCCTGAGACACCACAGCAACCATGCAGCAGCCATGGAGTGGAAGTTCTTATTCATTTGTAGCCTATTCTTAAACGCTTATGCAGAAGAGACAAAGAACAATGACTTCCCAAAATATAAACCTGCTACGATTGTTCACCTATTCAGATTTTTCCAGTATCATAGAATCATGGGATGGATGGTGTGGGTTGGAAGGAACCTGAAAGATCATCTAGTTTCAAATCCCCTGCCATGATCAGGGAACTTTCTACTAAACCAGGTTGCTCATTGGTCCATTCAGCCTTGAACATTTCCAAGGATGGGGCATCTACCACTTCTCTGGGCAATCTGTCTAGTGCCTCACCACCCTTACAGTAAAAGATTTCTTCCTAACATCCAATCTAAACCTTTTTCTGTTTAAAGCCATTACTTTTTGTCCTATCACTACATGTCCTTGCAAACAGTGCCTTTCCTACTCTTTTGTAGTCTGCCTTTAGGTAGTGAAAGGCCACAATTACGTAACCCCAGAGCCTTCTCTTCTCCAGGCTGAATAATCCAAATTCTCTCAGCCTTTCCTCATAGGAGAGGTGCTCCATCCCTCTGATCACCTTTGTAACCCTCCTCTGTACTCATTCCAACAGGCTGATGTCCTTCCTGTGCTGAGGACTCCAGAGCTGGATGCAGTGCTCCAGATGAGGTCTCATCAGAGCAGAGGGACAGATTCACCTCCCTCACCCTGCTGGTCACACTTCTTTTGATGCAGCCCACGACACAATCTGCTTTTTGGGCTGTAAGAACAGTATAGAAACTCTTCTGTGCCTTCACTGACCCACACTAAATTTTGACAAAGCAGTGATTTTCCTCAAATCCTTTAAAAATAAGTAAAATAACCCTGCCTGCTGGTCCTCATGTTCCTAACTGGTCATTGGTTAGGTTCCAGATCCTGACTTTTCCTTCACACAGCTGACTGTGTATAAAGAGACAAAGTTAACAATATTACTACTAGGCCAAGTCAGGCAAATAATTTTATCTACATTCAGTTCACAAGCTGTGACATATTTCTCTACCTTACTTGAAATATTATAAGGATAAATTAATTTAAAATCTGTGAGATGCTGAGGATGCACATTGATGATTTCCAAAAAAACAAAACAACAAACCATTAAATAAGGAAGCTATGTGTATGTACCACTGCTGACCAGTGTTTCTTATACCACTCGAATGTCACCCCAGGACAGAAAACAAAACTGAACTAGAGATAAAGAATTCTATGTACAATATACCCTTTACTGGGACATACAGCAAATTTCTTAAGGTCCTGTGAGTGCTCTCATTCCCACAGTCTCCATAAGGTCAAAGTGGTTTTGCACAATTACTAATGACAGTTTCCTAACCAAAGCAATCTCCTCAGTATCTCTGACTGATGGGTGGGTTGTGATTTAGTAGTTATGGGTTTCAGCAGCACCTAAGTCAAACAGTATTTGTTGTTTATAGTTGCTTTTCTGTTAAATGGAAAATTATACTCTCCCAAAAAGACTAAGTTACTGTCTTTATTTCAACATGGTACTGACTGACATATGCCAATTTACTTGTCATCATATTCAACACAGAGTATTAACATTTTCCTAAACTGATTTAGATTTTTTCTCACAAAACAAGTTTTAATAGTAGCTCCTTAGGGCTATGAACATGTTTTTGCTACATGATAGGATGAAAAAAATAAAAGAAAATCCATATTTATTCATTATCATATGTATAATTTACATTGGGTAAACTGGAAAATGCTTTCAAGAATCAACTAACATGAAAAGCATATTTGATAAACACGAATCCTTTTTATAATTTATACTCTGTTTTTCCAGATTTCTGCAATATATTCTGACTTATATCAGACTTTGTTATGATTTAAATATAAAGATTTTTTTTAAACTAATCATACAAAACTTTATCAAGCAAAACTCCCTAAAAAGACAAGAAGGTATTTAAATAACTAACTTAAAATGTTCAGAATTTTAGCTGTAAGCACAGAGAATGATATACCCTATTTCTGTGTTTCAAAACTCAAAAGCAGGGATTGTATGTGCACTCATTTATAAAGCTTTCTAGTCTGTCAGCCCCACACTCAGTGCATCAGATAGAGCAAGCAGTTAAACTCCTAGTTTCCAACTTTTTTCAATTTAAGAACAACAGAAATTTAGAAGCCTCTATTTATTTTTTTTAATATGGAGCAATTCACAACAGTTTTTAAAACCGTGAAAAACATAAAAGCAAAGGAAGAATGAAAGCACTTGCAAAAAGCATATGCACTTGCATATTATCATTCTTGTAAGTCTTCATAATTCATGGAAACTGAAATCTTGATATTTGGTTCGTACCTGGGAAGCGAATGGACACTGTCTTTGGTTACCAGTCTTTAGGAGCAGCAGAAAGAAACACACTCAGGTCCCTGGGCTTTACTTCAGGTTTGTGTACCATTTTGACTCAACCGTTGTCCAAATCCCGGGATTGGTTACTCAGTGTAATCTCACACCCAGCAGTGCACAGGCAGCCAATCCCCATGCAAAATATGAGCAAGGTCATAGTAGTGTAACACACTCCAATAACTCAGAGATTACAAAAGACATTAAAATTCTGATGCCTCATTCATAAGGAAAAGATTGTAATGAGAGCAGAGAATGGCACAACATTAATTCATTGTGTGACAAAGAATATAATGAGAATGGGAAATAGTACAAACATAACTCATTCTTGTTACAGTTTTAAGATTGTAATGTCATGGTTCATATCACATACTTAGGAAGAAAGGTATGGTAGAAGAAGAGTTGCAATATTAAATATAGCTAATCTGAATGCGGCACACATTACTATAAATGCAATATAATAAAAAAATGAAACAGTACGTAGAAATGGTTTGTTAAAAGTGTTATAATTTCTCTCTATACTTTTGTTAACAATTTATTAATACTGCTGACATGCAGGGTTGGAGTGTGTGTGTGTAGTTATCAAAAGAGCTATCCTTAAAATCTTTTTAGCTTTATATATCTTTAGAAATCAATTACAATTAAAAATAAAAATATCGAGAACAGTATCTGTGTCTTTCATGATACACATTACAAATATGCCAAGACACAGGCAGTCATGTTTAGTCATTATTTCTGATATAGTGAAAAGAAATAAAACCATAAAACAAGTAATGCATTTACATCCTGAAATTATTGAATGGCTTTAGTTATCGCTTGTCTACCACTCAGTCAGTGATGTGCAATATCCTACCTAATGTAGTAGACTTTATTGAAACATTTAACTGATAAGACATTAAAAGTCTTTGACCATCCATCTGAGAGTCTGACAAAAACCAAAGCAACTTGTGTCATTCCTTGAGCTCTATGCAGGATCACCAAATCTCTGCATTTTATTTTGCTTTTAAGACATTACCTTGTGGCTATTTCTGTTAAATAAAAAAATGCAAAGGTTCTCAAAGAATCTCTAAGTATATTAAAATTCAGGGAATGTTTCCCTGAAGATCATCTTGTCCAGCTCACCAGCTCAAGCAGGATGACCTAGAACCAGTTGCCCAGGACTATATTCAGACAGTTTTTGAATGTCTCTGGAGATGGAGACAGTACAAGTTCTCTGGACAACTTGTTCCACTTCTCAGTCACTCTCACAGTAAAAAAGTATTTCCTGATGTTCAAACAGAACCTTCCGTGTGTCAGTGTGTGCCTGTTGCCTCTTGTCCTATGACTGGACACTACTTAAAAGAGGTTGGCTCTGTCCTCCTTGCACTCTCCCTTCAGGTATCTATGTATATTGATAAGATCCCTTCCCCAATTTCTTCAGGCCAAAGAGCCCAAGCTCTCTCAGCCCTTCCTTATGTGAGAAATGCTCCAATCTCTTCATCATCTTTATTGCCCTTCACTGAAATCTCTCCAGTAATTACATATCTCTAAACACAGTACAAGAGGTGTGACCTTGCCAGTGCTGAGTGGAAGTTACTAATTCAAATTAGAGAAAAGATAAAAAATACTTTGCTCTTGAATTAGGAAAAAAAAATATATTCAAATGAATTTACTTTTGAATCAGCTAAAACGGTTAAGACTTTGAACTAGATCAACTGCCATATGACAATCAACAAGGGGAGAAGCTGAATTCTGCACCCGGAATGGGGAAACCCTGGATGTACACGCAGAACGGGGAATGAGATGCTGGAAAGCAGTGCCGTGGAAAAGTCCTGGTCAATGACAAGTTGAATCTGAGTCAGCAGTGCCCTGGCAGCCATGAGGGCCAACTGTGTCCTGAAGGGCATCAGACAAAGCAACACCAGCCGGTCGAGGGAGGGGATTGTCCTGCTCTGCTCTACACTGGTGCAGCCTCACTTTGAATATTGTGTGCAATTTTGGGCACTGCAATATCAGAAAGATATTGATCTCTTAGAGAGTATCCAAAGGAGGGCAACAAAGGTGGTGAAGGGCCTTGAGGGGAAGCTGCAGGACAAGTGGCTGAGGTCACTTGGTCTGTTCAACCTGGAGAAGAGCAGACTGAGGGGAGACCTCATTGCAGTTACAACTTCCTCATGAGGGGAAGAGGAGGGGCAGGCACTGATCTCTTCTCTGTGGTGACCAGTGATAGGACCCAAGGAAATGGCCTGAAGTTGTGTCAGGGAACTCTTAGGTTAGATACTAGAAAAAGGTTCTCCACCCAGAAGGTGGTTGGGACTGGAACAGGCTCCCCAGGAAAGTGGTCACAGTACCAAGCCTGACAGAGTTCAAGAAGAATTTAGAAGACGTTGTCAAGCCCATGGTGTGACTCTTGGGGATGGTCCTGTGAAGGGCTAAGAATTGGACTTATGGGTCCCTTCCAATTCAGCATATTCTGTGATTCTGTGAACTAGATCAGGGGCCAGTGTGACCCCTTACAATATTATTGGCAAACTTAGAGATATTTATTTTAATAAAATAAATAAAAACTCATTTATTTTTCTCTCTTCTAAAATGGAAGCTATTAACAAAATTGTAAAGTTTATCATGTGGATTAAACTTAGTCTATTCATTTGTTCAAAAGGTAGTTGTTTCTTGAGAATCATAGTTCTATTTGTAGTAAGTTGGTTAAAAAAAGGGAAATGCTTTTATGTGATTACTGCTTTTTCTAATCTAGGTGGGTTTATTTTATTCTGTATTTGTATAAATAAGCACATTACAAAAAGTGGCAAATGTGGTTTTATACGTGTTATTTTATTATCCAGATTACTTCCAGGTGCATTGTCAAAATGAGATAGGTGTAAAGACCATAAGCAGAGGAAAAAACATGATTGTGTGAGGGATGTTATGACAGTTCTGTATGCATAATACATGCATCCCAGGAGGCAATTCTGCATCTGTTACATATATTTGTGTATTTTTACTTGTACTTTTGGATATATTTAAGATTTATGGTGATAGATTCGATCCCCTTAAAGATAATAAAAGGAAAACATGCAACAAGGGTACAATTTCGTTAGTGAGTAAAGTGTGAAAAGAGTGCAAAAGTTGTGCACCTGGCAGGCTCCATGAAGGTTAAGCATTTTCTATTCTCAACACTTAGTAACCTTTCTATAGTGGTTTTCAAAATACTTTCAAAACAAAACTCTAATAGATTTGATCTATGTGCAGCTAAAGTATGTTTCTGTTCATTATAATGACTGAAAGAGGGTAAGAAAACAATTGCTAGATGTTAAAGACTAACACAGGAATGATGAAGACATTTTGTGAGTGAAAAGAAAAATCCTGAAGTCTCAGGGAATGAAGAAAGTGATGATAAATGAAGACAACAGCACAAGGGTAAAAAGACAGAAAAGATAAAATGGCTAAAGAGGTAGATGTTTTATACAACTTACTGTTTGAAGAAAAAACACACTGTGTTGTACTGTTATGACATTTCCTGACCATTGAATTTTCTATGAAGAGATAAATGAGCCTTCTACTAGCTTCCATTAGATAGTAGGTATTTTTTAGTTTTTGTTATACAGGAGATTTGAAAAACCACTTTCTTCAGAAAATTCCTAGATACACTTGGAGGAAAAAGGATAATATTTTTGCAGTTTAATTTTGACTCTTTGAAACAGTGGCTTTTGTACAACCTTCTTTGAGCATTAGAAGACCATCTAGAGTAAGAAACAAACAGAAGGGTCTGCCTCAAGTCACAAACCAGAGAGAAGCTTTAATATTCAGATGTATGTAATTCTAGAGTTGCCTATCATATGGTTTTATGAATCTTCTTTGAAGACATATCGATCATTGTCAGAGACAGGCTGTTACACCAGATGAGCTGCTCATCTTGCCTGGTATTTCAATTATTATATATAAAGGTAAAGAAAACCCCAAACCCAAAACTTGAAAGATAGGGAATGAAGGAAACCATAAAAGTGACAATACAAATTTGACAATGTCTTCTTTTTCTAAATGTAGCTTGAAGCCATTTTCGTTTTCCTGAACAGTGAAGAAATGGAAATTCTTTACAGAATTTAAGATATCCATAAAAATTAGTAAAGAAGTTATTGCTACTAACTGGTGATAAAAGCATACTTTCATATACTGTCAATAAAAAATATCTAGCAACTGCAATTTCCCTCATCTGGAAGGAAGAAGTCAAATAGTTCCTGCCTACTATGCCAAAAATGTTTTAATCCAATTATTAAAATTATTAGAGAGATACCTCTGCCTGTATTAAGGTGCAAACAAGACTATATGCTGAAGTCAATAGTATGGGGTTTATTTAACAGTAAATGAGGGGTTCAAGGAAGGAGAGAGAAAGGGAAGGAGGCAGGGAGGTGAGAGAAAGAGACAGAGAAACATATTAAGCAGAAAAAAGGTATCACCACTCCATAGATTCTGACAATATCCTGTTGTTCTTCTTCTGGTCTTCTCGGTGGTTGTACAGTGTATTTGTTGAGTGGGGGAAAGCTCACAAAACTCCTGTTTCATGGGGTTTAAAGGGTGAGGAGGCTAGGTGGAAACACCCCCTATGTCTCCTGTGGATGTTGTAATACTGGACCATGGGGTATTTCACGAGTCTTTGACACCTTCTAAGATGTTGTAGCTGTCTCTTAGGTCAGACTGATTGGAACTACCATTATGGCCCATCTGAGATGACTAGCTCAGGCTAGATGTGAATGTCTTTGATGCTCCCCAGAGGGTTTTCACAGCTGAGTCATCAGTAAGGGAGGACATTGGCTTGATAAGAAGGATTATCCCACCTTGCAGGATTTGCCTCTTATCAGCCTTTTTCCTTACCTGGAAAGTTTGTATCTTCAGATATGCACATCCTTCTGCACCTGAGAGGCCACTCTGTGCATCAATAGCAAAGCAGTCATCCAGTTGTTTGACCATCAGCACCAGTCTCTCACAGCACCTGGGCAGTTACTGCAGGTGGTCAAACAGAAACGATCAATCTCTTACACTTGTAGACACATTCTTCTCCTTGACCTAGGATAGTTAAAGTCTTTTGTTGATCTTAACAATGTTTAAGCCATTAACTGTTTCAGTCTCTGACAACTCTGTTAACTGTTAACTAAAACTATATTTACAAATAAGGTATGATGTTGTATTTATTTAGCTCGAGAAGCTTCAGAGGTGGACCTGTGTGAACCTCATGAACTTCAAGAAGGTCAAGTACAAGATCCTACGCCTGGATTAGAGCAATGTCCGATGTTAATACAGGCTGGGAGATAAAGCGATTGAAAGCAGCCCTGAGGAGAAGGGCTTGGGGGTACTGGTGGATGAAAAGCTGGACATGAGTCCAGAAAGCCAACAGTATTCCTGGGCTGCATCAAAAGAAGCGTGTCTTGCAGGTTAAGGGAGGTAATCCTGCCCCTCTACTCTGTTCTTGTGAGACCTTACCTGGAATACTGCATCCAGCTCTGGGGTAGCCAACAAAAAGAGCATATGGACTGGGTCCAGAGAAGGGCCAAACAAATGATTGTAGAGGGATGAAACTCCTCTCGTATGAAGTCAGATTGAGAAAGCTGAGCTTGTTCAGTCTGGAGAAGAGAAGGCCACAGAATGACCTTATGGTAACCTTTCAATACTTAAAGGGGGCCTGTAAGAAAGGTCCTGTTGCAATAGGGCAATGGTTTTAAACTAAAAGAGGGTCCTTTTAGACTAATGAAGAATAATTTTTTTAATTATGAAAGTAGTGAAATACTGGACCAGGTTGACCAGAGGGGTTGTAGGTGTCCAGTCCCTGTAAAAATTCAAGGTCAGATTGAACGGGGCTCTGAGAAATCTGATGAAGTTGAAGATGGCCCTGTTCATTACAGGAAGGTTGTACTAGATGGCCTTGAAAGGCCCTCTCCAATCCAAACTATTCTACGACTATCAATTTAAATTCCCAGTACCAATCTACTTTTAGTTTCTTTGTTTCTTTCAAACATAATTTATATAACAAATAATATATAATATTGAAAATAAGAAAATATTTAGAATTACAAAAATCAAAATACCAACATTAGATAGTCAAAAACATTAGATGCATCTGTGAGTCACAGACTAGTATGCCATTTTGAGTTAATAGACATTTACTTGCACTTTTTGCAATCTGTAGGTCCTAGATGTTGCCATAGATCTAGTCCAGTATCATTTTGTAGTTAATAAGGAATTTGTGTCAATCCTTATTTTATTGAAATAGGTAAATTCATAAATATTTCTGTTGAAAAGTTGGGGGAGAGGGCAGAGGGAGAGAAGCACATTTTTCCCTGTTTCTACTATGAAATTTCTGCCCCCCTTAGTAAAATCAATTCTACTAAGATGCTCAGGTATGTTTCAGCAGAAGCCCTAGAAAGCCAGATACCCTTACAAAAAGTATTTTCATTGCAATAGCAGTTTAGGTCACCTTATGGTAAATGAATGAGAATAATAGAGATTTGCAACTGTACAAGTTTTCTGTGCAGGTGTTTTTGTGGGTTTGGGTTTGTTTCTTTCTTTCTTTCTTTTTTGGTTTGGGTGTACTTTAAAAGAATAGTATTTTCTGTAGGTCTCAGATGTTTCACTGCAAGTGGAGGAAAGACTTACCTACTATGATAGCTTTATAAGCACATGAAAGTTAATTTTTTTAAGTTTCAAACTTTTATTTTTTCCTGCATTTTTGCTAAACAGTTCCATTCATCAGCAGAAGATAAATTAATGGGTTGCAGTTGAAGACAGCTATTTAAGAGTTTTAAACCCTACACTTAATTATCATGTTAAAGAGTCAGAGTCAACTCCAGTTCATAAAAAATGTATAAGTACATAAACTATGTCACTCTATTCCACAGCTCAAGAGGCATCATACCATCCACTTCATTAATCAAGAGTGTGCCCCAAATTTCAACACTTGATGATTTACAGTCACTCTTAGTACATGCTCAACTATAAGAAGACACAGGTCTCTCTACAGTGGAGTACACTTAGGACATAGATCTCACATTTGAAAGATTAAGGTTAATAAGCCAGTTTGCTTATTTTAGTGGTTGCATGGCTTCTTATACTAATCAAGAATGGGGCTACTACTTCTGATAGTTCAAGCCACATCTGAGAAATGTAATTCTAGTACTCAGAATAATTTTATCTTTATTATGGCCAACAGTGTCAATTATGATGGCTCCTTATGAAGGAAGACACCTATTCTTTAGAAAATGGATGAACACTGCACCTGATTAGTAATCAGTGCAATGTTCAGGAGACAGCAAACAAAAATAACTTACTGTGGGTTCATGGGTTGAAATCTACTAGTGCCTCAGGGGTAAAAGGCTGCCTGAAGGAAGAGATGAACACAGATGAAAAGTTCTGGTAGGAAGAAAAAGAGAAAGAGAGAAGGGAAGAGAAGGAGAATGAAAAAAGGAGGGAGGAAGAGAGAGAGAGAGGGGGGAAAAGGAAGAACTTTTCCATCTGCTCCTTTTAAATTTTTCCCAGGACATAGAATCTTGTTCAACAAATGCTATTTTTAATTAAAGGGCCATGCATCACTTCCAAATTCCTATGTCCATGTTTGTATCATCAAGTGTTCAGAATATTTTAAGGGGAAAGTAAAGAATTATTCCCCATCCTCAGTGTCCATGGCAAGATGAGAAGGGTAGCACACTATAGTCAGGAGTAGGAGTCCAGGACATTGTGGTATACCATGGGTAGCAAACAGGTGATCCATGGGATTTAAGCTTCTGTTTCCTTGTGCAAACAATCCTGACAGGACCTAGCTAACTCAGAAATATAACACAGTCCAAACCTGAGCTAAGAATATGCTTTATTTACCAGCCTATACAGTATCTTGATGATACGCTGTCCTCTTGCAGAAGCTGTAGAGTTTTCTTTGCATTTCACTGTTGAGAGAGAGAATTATCCCAGAGTAGTAGAGATCTCTTCTATGGCAGAAGGCAGACAAAGCTGATATCTCTCATCTGATCAGGAAGTACCCTACCTACTGCATATATCTGTCCAAATGGAAGCATGATGTTTTTAGTTAAAACTAGGTTTACCATCAGTAATAGGTGTTCGAGATGTCTGAAAGAGGTAACATCAGTCTAAACTAATAATTAGACTACCTAAGTATTTTGTCTCATAACTATTTCATACAGAAATAGTCTTCAAAGCTTTAACCACTAATCTTGATTCCCTGCTTCAGTCCAATGAAACCTATTTTTTTAGGAGCTTGGCATTACCCTCCTTGTGAGTCTATTTTCAAGCCGCCTCATATTTTACCTGCATTGTGTGAGAAGGCTGAATGCTGCATGTCTGGTACCAGGGATATGAAGGAAGCTATTTCCATGCTAAGTAGTCCACTGAGCCCTAAGTAAAATGGACAGGTTTTCAGAGGTGAACTGCCACCAGAGCAAAGGAAGCTCTAGTTGTTTGACATTTGTAACTTATGTGGCCTGTTGCTTTACATCTTATTGGCAAACATTGGCCAGAGTTTGTAAACTACAAAGACTGCATTGAAAGTGGCTAGCATTGCTATAGTTAGGAAAATACAAAGCACTGCAGGAATCTCTGAGCAGTTACTGGGTGAATAGTCAGTCTGGAATCAGAATCAGACATCATCTTAAAATCCATTACCATAGTATTCCCCTTAGAAAAGTAGTTAGTTTCATCAATTCACAGTTTTATGACCTAGCCAATTAATATGAGTGATATCCTGACTTCCGTTCATAAAAACAACCTCTCTCTAATCCTGATATAATTTGGACATATAATACTCAAAGAACTAACTTTATGAACAGTGAGTGTGATACTCTGTAAGAGCTCATATACCATTACGCAAAACCCGGATCACCAAGGCAATGAATATTCTTTTTGAATTCCTACACTGAATAGCACATGCCAAATATACATAAGGAACACCTAAAGTACATGCAAGAGTCAGCATCTGGTCAAATATTTGATGAGTTACTCTCCTCAGACTCAATAAGAAATTAATACAGAGATCTTCAGTTCCTTTAAATGTTGCTGTATTTTTTTATCCATAGTGTGTTACAGAGAGTAAATTTGTTCCAAAGGCAGATACATTCACTTCAGTGAGAATCCCATCTATTCACTCCAGAAGTGAATATGACATTGAATGAATTAAATCAACATAAGTATAAAATTATATGTATTTCAACTGAAACCATAAATATGATAGTCACAGATCTCTTAGAATATATATTAATTATGTTGTCATTGTTTTTCATAGTTTCCAATTACATTGTGAGGAATCTCATAGTGGGGCAGAGATCAAAGCTATTAGACTATTACTAGCAATCAGCATTGCTGATCCTTTCTGTTAACTATAAAATAAGTAAGATTTCCTTTGAAAAAGTTGAAGTTCTCATGTCATTAAGCAGACAGTGTTTTTAGTTTTCTTGAATTTCCTCAAACTATTCGTTTGATAAAACTTATAGATAAGGACAATCACTGTCTGAAGTGATTTTTTACTTTTTTCTTTTTTTAAAAAAAAGTTTTCATTTGATTAAAAGTTGGTGTATTTCCTTGAGATGAGAAGTTTGGGTTTTTTTGATTTGGGAGATACTACTAATATTAACATTAGAATATAACTTGCAAGAGAGAAATAAATATGATAAAGAGGAAACAAGCATCTGCTTCTTTAAAATATAAAATGTGTGCCATTGTGCCATTGACAGTAATTTTAAGAAAAAAAAATGAAAAATATCAGATATTTTTCTCAACCTGATTATTTTAAAATCATCACATAATGGTATACAGATATATTTATATTTGTATGTATGATAGCTATACCACCTTTACTAGGAGTTTTAATACTGATTATCTGCTGTCATTCTTTAATGGAGCTTCTGCTTCCCAGTCAGTCTTCTAGCCGATGACAGGCAGTATTCAAGGATATCATATATCTAACCTTAGTACCTAACTTAAACACCTGAAGTTTGGGGATATGGTTAACACCTTTAGTTGTTTTTATGACTTTATACAATACCAGACAGTTGAATAAATCTGATCATGAAGCAAAATATCCAATTTGAGAGATATTACAGCCTAGACAGGTAGCCATTGCACTCCAGATAGGTATTACACCCTTGGTTGTAAGGTCAGACACTGAGATTGTAAAAGAAACATATTTTAATGAATGCTTCCACCATGCTCAGGATCAGACTAGGAAGCCTCTGAATCCTATGTGTAAGGATACAACTATCTTCAAAATCCATCCTTCACTTAGAGATACTTTTTGAGACAAATTAATCCTGGACAATGTAACCCAAAGCCTTCTGAAATTCATTTACTGTGTAGTATATGTTCTGTAAAGCAGTATTCCCATCTGTATCATGATTAGAGAAGCAATTTCTTCATTACTGTTACCCAACAAATACGTTTGAGAAGGCAGCTTGGATATAATTACCATAGTGACATGATTTCAAGTTCATGCTTTAGCTGTCCGTGGGTCATAATTTTTGATGATGGAAATCTGCTTAAGTTAAAGCTCACAATTAATGAGCTGGTTTGATTTCTGTGGATTTTTTTTTTTTTTAGAAAGGCATCTGAACAGATACCTGGTTGAAAAAAATCCCAGGCTTCCTCACATTAAGGTAAATGAAAATGTGGAAGATCATTTAAATAACTTGACATTCTTTCAACAACTTTCCCAATTAATTCTGCCACTTTTTAACTTTATATTTGGGTTTATTGTTCTAGATCATCTTATCTAGAGTACTATCTTGACATACAATTAGTTATTCTCACTTCTGTTGGATTTTTCACATTGTGAAATTAAAGAATCAGGATACTAGAAATAAGTCATCAGCATGTTTTCTAAACTGTATACGGAGTAGATTTACTTGAGTTTATATAGCATAAATAGGTAACTGAAGGATCAGCCTGTCTGAAAATATCTGTAGACATTAGAGGTCAAAACATAGGAGTGAAAATCTGTTTCAAAAATAAGGCTATGCAAGTATGAGCTTCATCATAACCACACACCCCCCCATATAATAAATATCCTACTGAAGAGAAAAGCTATAGAGCTATCAGTGAATTCCACACTCGAGGAATCCAAACACCTTTGTAATTTTGACAGGGCAGAAAGAGTGTTCTGATTCATAATTTCTAAAACAGAAATAGCAGGAAACAAAATATATAAGAATTCCACCAAGTTTTTTTTTATTTGCTTTGTGGGTTCATTTGAAAAATGGAAATCAGTGAGCAAATAAGGTTATTGTAGTCTGAATAGTTCATGCACTCAGTCACATCACTTTGCAGTTTCTCACACAGCTGCATATTATTTGCAAGCACACAAAAATATGTAGTCTTATTCTTTCATTTTGTAATATATATCTGATCTACACTGATAGCAGAGGACTCAATTCTTGTATGCAAAGCATATGGAATGATAGAATGATTTTTCTTCCTTCTCAGTGAGATTTTTTTCACAGGAATGGATGTAGTGTTTAGAGGGGTTACATAAGCACAGATATGTACATTGATATAGTAAAAGATTAGTGCTTTGGGTCTATTTATTTTTTCTTATATTAACAAAAAGCTACGTCTTCTTGCTTGCCTCTGCCGTACCAACTCATTTTATTTCCAGACCTATCTGATCTGGTCCATGTGGAAATCACCAGAGGCATCACAGCAGCTTCCCAATCTCTTGGGAATCTGCTTGCTTCTTTTTCTTATGCTAGTTCACTTTGTCCTCCAAGTAAGAATTCAAATGTCAATCATTTTTTGTTCAATTTCATGGGGTAGAATCACAAAAATGGCAACCAATCCAATTGCAAATTACTTGATGAATCTTCTTTGAAGAGTTGCCAATAATGCTAATCATCAAATGGTTGAATTCAGCTCTGTAGAAATGCATTTGTGAAGAACAGCAATCTCTGTGACTTTGACAAAGGAACTGCTGACTTGCTTCACTGTTTGTCTTTTGATGTGAAAGAGCAAATCGATTTATAGAGCTTTTGCTTGCAGATGTAGGATATGATTAGTATGCAGAAAGACCTTTCTACAGTGTCATTTGTTTATTTAGCTGTCTCTGCACTCAACCCTGATTGTGTATACTTAATTAATGTATACAAAGCTAAAAGAAATAAAACTCTGGTACCATGATCATAGAATACCATACTACACATCATTTGTCTCCGTGAAAATGCTATTTATATTTTATTGGCTACAAATGCATATATTTAAAAACCCTGTTTCAAAAAGTCCTTATTTTTGCCAAAATCAGCCAGTTATATTTACACCAAAAAAGTGTCAATGAAAGTGGTTCGATTTAAGCAGAAGAGTCTTTTTTCCCAGTGTTTAAATTTTTATTCCAAACGGTTGTTGAGTCTTTATAAAAAAGTACCTCTGATGCCTTCCTGAGGTCAAAGTACTCTGTAAAACATCCTAAGAGACCTGAATCATCCCGTTCTTCAAGGCCTTCTGGTTCTGTTCCTTGGAAATTTTAGCTGAGAAAGAGTTTAAAGAGGAAAGCAGAGACACTAGAGACCTTCATGTCAATAATGAATGATCAATAGAAGTCACACACTAGAAAATTGACATTCAGTCAGCAATTCTGTGTTATTCATGCACATTTTACATTGTCTATTCAGGTTTGTTGTGGGGGAAGTAGACACAGAAAGGCAGAAAAAGTTAGAAATCGTCAGAATACCAAATAATGGAATCCAGAGTGACATCTAGTGACATGCTGTGTAAGAGACATGAACATTTAATTACAGAAATATACTATTTTTACTAGTCATAGGCAGATTTCCAGAGAAGTTACTTTAAAAAATGTTACAGAATTTTTTTTAAAAGTGTACTTCATAAGCATATGAGATCATTCACAATTCAAACTACTAAAATGTTTGCATTTGTCTGTTGTAAGCAGCAATTCAAGGAGAAACTAATTTTCTACAGAAAAATTTTAGAAGTTCATTAATACTGATGCTATATTTAGTTTGTCAGAACAGAATCACCTTATAAATAACTTCATGAACTCGTCTGCAAGACCTGTATCTCTTATTTTCTTCAGCCATGAACACTGACTCAAAATCAAGAGCTAATTAATCTATTCAGGCCCTTATACCATATTTTTCAAGATGGTAAAGCACTATCTTCATAAGCAAATTGCATCTGACTTTCTGTACTAAACTTTTCCATGATGTTAACTGTAGGATCCTGGTCACTGAAAGGGCTATTAGGAAGGAGATAGCTATTACAAAGTTGAAATGCAGAATGCCCTGTTCTCAACCCAGTCTCCATCAAATACTGATACAGATGATAATGCCCTTAATCTCCATGGCACGAATAAGAAAGAGTAATTTATGTTATTAAAAGAATGAGATTGATCTGCAAAGACTGTGGAACAATGAAATACTGCAAGGAATCATATAGGATTCTCCAAAGATACTTTTAAAATAATATAAAAATACCTTTGAAAAGTCACTTGCAAATTATGTTATTGATACCATGCTTCCATAAATAAGAAAGAAGAAATCACTGCATGGGACTAAAATAATTTTGTGGGTTGTAATGGATGAATGTAAAAGTTACTTTAATCAAATTTGCTACTTTATATCGTGTCTTTGTTCATTTTTCAACTTCAATGTTCGAGAAATGTTTGTCATTTTCATATTTTCACTGAAATCATTGCAGCACAGAGAGGAGGCGAGAGAAAAGATATCACATATTAGACTGATTAAGCTTCCATGTCAGTAACTTTAAATCAACAGATCAATTAATAGGAGAGAGAAAAAAAGAACACTTAAAATATTTGGAAAAAAATAAGTCTATATTTGTCTCTGGGGTTATATTCTACATAAGGAACTAGGGTAAATTATCTCACAAATATATTGCATTTATCATATAACAGTCATATGATGATATCTTAGATTTTAAAATTAGTTGATTGTATAGAGACCTCAATCACTCTAGCCACTAGATTTTTTCGATTTTTTTTATGGATTTTCTCCTTCTTGCCCTACATACTTGGACTTTTAAAACTTGCTTTTGGAGACAATTACCACTTTCCTCAGATGTTCACCACAATTACTCTTATTCATTTGCAAATCTGGAAGATGCAAATACACCTCTAGGTTGTACTTTTCTGTAAATGCTCGGCCTTACAAAGAGCAAACCTCAGATACTAATTTCAAAGAAGGAAATGTTAAGTGACAAATCTAATTTCACTGTAGAGAATACCAGTCTCTTCTTTTTTTCTTTCTCATTTCTAAAAATTATGACTAAACGAGAAGATTAAAGTCTTTGTTGTTCTCTCCCTGCCTTATGCTGTTCTAGGGTAGTGTAGAATTTGGTGTACTGGTCAGGTAAGCTGAATTCAGCTGGTTTATTTCATCGACGTAGCAGAAAGCAGCTTATGTGTAGAACAAATTTTTAATCTTCATTCCACAGAAACCTCCATTCTGAGCATATATCCAGTAATTTTCTTTCTTCCATCCCTTGAAGATCTGTGTCTCCACATTCTCCGCACCGGTTTCTCTTCCTTTCTTCTCTCTACCTTTTCTTGTTTCTCCCCTTCTCACAGTTCAAATCCCTTCCAAATCCCTCCTTTATATCCTCACTACTGATTACAGTACGTCTTTAACATTATCAGAAACAAACCAATCAGCCAACCAAAAACTAGACAAGCATGTGACAAAAATGCAAATAATAGCCCTCAAGAGGGCAACTCTTTTAACAATCTCTAATTACTTTCAGTGCAATGACATCAGATCATAATTATTATCATCCTTTTTCAAAATGACTACCCTTTGACTTTTTTTTTCCAGCAAGATCAGGAAAAAGTTGTCTTCCTTCAGCTAAAAAGATAAGAATACAATTCTGTCAAGAAACAAGGCAAAAAATAAAAAGTCGTTTTCAGAAATCAATGTATTAATTTATTAAAAAATCAGAAAACATATTTTTAAGTCAAACTTCTCTTATAATTTTAGCAAAAGTACTTTGATTCTAACTACACAAACAGAAACAACTGCAGTTCTATTCTTAGTGCATAGCAACTTGGTTGTGACCTTCTTAACACATAAAATCTTTCACTTCCAAATTGAGGTGGGAAAGTTGTCAAACATATGGTAACAGCAACAGGAGTTACTACTTTCCATTTGAAAGCCCTGAATTGTTAGATGTGACACTTCACTTAAACCTTTTCTCTTTCATATGTTTTTCCTTCCCCACCCTGCTCAGAACTCTCCTCCATCCTTTTTGTGCAAATTTTACATTTCCTTCATCTCAACAGCATTTCATTACCTATGGGCAATTCTGTCAGTTTTGTCCCACCTAGCTGGTCTCTTCCTCTAGCTGTGATCAGTGCTCATATAAAACAAGGTATTTCTAGCAAAAAAAAAAATTGATAAGTTCAAGATGAAATCTGAGCTCTAGTATGCATATGATAGCAGTCACAGTGACAACTGGATTGTCCCATGAAATCTGAGACCTTCAGAAGATGTTCCTTAATTAAATAGAGTTAATTCAAATATGTCATGCCTTGCACTTTCTCTGAAGCTGCTGGTGCATTATTTTCCTAAGAATGATGACCTAATTAAATAGATTTTGGCATAGATTCACAAAATCTGCCCTTATTTCATTGCTTAGGAAAGACCTTTATAATTCTTTCATAACTGCAGGTGAAAAAGTATTTCTTAATACCTCTTCAGTGCATAATGAACATTAAACAGGAAATACCAGCTCAAGGTACCTTTATTATTTTTTAGATGTCGAAAAGGTGTAGACCAAGACAAGGATTTATTAATGGATTTGGGTGCCTATTGGCCCCAGGCTTCTTCGCGAAACTCAAGCCAGAAGAGAGAGGTTCTCAGCATGTTTGTACAACAATGGGATGGAATCACTTGTTATATTTTAATCATGGTCTTCAGATTAATGACTGGAATAAGAGTCTCTACATTTCCTGGACTGGTTTTCTAGTTCCCATTTTGATATCTTTACTATTAATGTTGTCTTAATTTTCCTTTTTCTCATTAATGTTGATAATCTCTCTCTGATCTCAAGAGTTTTTATGTCTTGATTTATTCTTCACCTACAATGCTATAAAATTTTCAAGAAAACTTGATTAAATAATTGTATGAAAGAAAGGGGAAACACAATCTCTTTCTCTGACCGCAATTCTAACCAAGGTAGTTGCTGCACTCCTCTTTTTCAAGAGTGTATGTGTGTGTGCATGCATGTTAACTTTTTTGTGAGAAAGTCTACAAAATTGATCTCCTACACAACTGATGTGGGAAAAAGTCATATCTGAGACTGTTGAAAGGCATTGGGGAAAAAGTGTGGAAAACAAAAAAACAAAAAATCCCAAACCTTATTGATTTCAGCAGAAGACTGTTCTAAGCATTGTACTCTAGAAAAAAACTTACTCTACCTTAACCCTTTGATTCTTCCTCACTCCTTGTAACAAGGGGGGCTAGGTAGCCTCTAGATAAATTAATGCCTAGTTGGTTGATAGAATATACCATCAAAGAATAAATGATACTGGTTTGAAAATGATAAAGGTTGGAAAGACTGAGAAACAAACACCACCTCTCACTTTCTAGGAGAAATGACTGGTTTTACTCCATCTTAAGAAAATAAAGAGAAGAATGGGAAAAAGGGAAAAAAGGATAGAAAGAGGAAAAAAGAGGAAAAATGAGAAAAAGGGGGAAGTGTGGGAAAAAGGGAAAAATATTAACAAGAAAAAAATAGGACAATAGAAGAAATAAAAGATTAATAAGTGGATGAAGGGAGAAAAAAAAAAGAAAGAAGATAAAGCAAGCTGGGAAATGCCCTGTCAGAGTTATAGTATTCAGAACCACAAATGGATGGAGGTGTGCTGAGAAATAACACATTTCAAAGAGTAGTGAGAGTCCGAACATGCCTATGGCTTTCAAAAAGAAATCTTTGCTAAAGGTTTCCTAGAATGCATGGGGTGCCCAAACAAATAATGTATAGGTATCTATAGGTTAAGTAGGCCATTTTGAATCATTGTTGAAATTATCAAACACTGGATACAGACACACAAAATAACTACATATGTCTTCCTTTTACACACACAGAGGATAAAAAAAAAATTAAAAGGAAGAAATGTGCAAACACAATCATTAGGGGAGCATACAGGCAAGTCTTCTAGTGCCAACTATGTTTAAATTAGAGAGGGGAGAGAGCAATAGACACTTTACTATTCCAGTGAAAAAGATCATAGGAGTCACAAAACACTTGTATCTCTGCTCTTCCAGATCTGCAAAGGCAGAAGTTGATCCATAACCAGAGACTTGCGGGGTATCTTCTGTCTATTACCTTGGTTTTTGAGCTGATAATTTGGAAAATCAAATTAGAAATCTTCTGTTTAAACCTGCTATTAATCCTTCACTATACTAGTATTTAACTTCAACCAAAATAAATGTTACAACTTAATATACTGAAAATAAATATAATTAATAAAAAAATCAGTAAATAAGGTTCTGTTGTAAAACATACCAAAATAAAAAAGAATGCTGTAGTTTATAAATTCACTGCTGCAAGAGCAGTGCATGTGGTTGCAAGGCTAGACTCACCTCCTGCTGTTTCCAGTACCCTATGAGCACCCTCAGGGTCATGCATTGGAAGCTGCCTTTGGGAGCTGCAATAATAACTGTACTGCAGGAACCAAGTGTGGCAGCATTTACAGCCCCTTAAGGAGTTGCTTTTGTACTGTCCCTGACACAGCTATAAAAGAATAGCTCCTCTGGTAGAGCATCTTTGGGAAATCTTCAGTTTAGATTGTATTTCATATAATGAAATGGAGATTTCAGGGTTTGAATAGACAAGGAAATAAATTAGAAAGAAGCTGGATTAGATAGGAAGAAAAACTACACAGCTTCTAAATTTACTTCTCATGTCAGGGTCACAGATGTCCAGCAGTCTGCATGTAAGAGTTTTGGTGGTTCATTTTTTCCCAGGGGCACTTCAATCTTGGCACTGATCTTTCTTCCAACACGAGTTTGGCTCAGCCTTCTCATCCTTGACTGAAAAAGAATTGCTATCTTTGCTGCATACCCAGTGCATATTTTTTCAAAAGCAAGACTAAGAAAAAATGCAGCAATGATAGATAACAATAGAATAAAATACAAGAATAAATTTCAATAAAGCAGATGTTTTGGCTTTTCGTGTCAGACAGAGCATTTCTGCCAACCAGATAAATTCTGCTTTGGAATTACAGGACTTCTGACATCTTCATCCATCTATGGAGAGATTGGATAAAAAAAAAAGGTATTTACCTTCTTTCATGTCAGTGAGAAGAATACTTTTTAATGTAATGTCTGTTGCTCTTGCTAATGGTCCATTTCCATTTGACTGTTTTATTGGACAAATGATAAAATAAAATTATATAGTACTGTATTTAAGAGGAAGACCAGCCATATGGATTCTAAATTAGAATATTTTTATGTGGAAAGACTGACAGAATAGGTGACTCTTATAGGACACTTACAAAGGAACAGATTTTCCAGTAAAGAATTATTCTTTTAAAGATGCCAAAACCAAATCAATTTAAAACAGAGAAAACACTTTAAAAATCAGTTTGAAGCATATTGCTAAATAAATAGAAAATTTTTTTTGTCTGTTCAATAAAAGTAGTTCCAGTTTGAGGATTTTAAGGGGACATCTTATTGAAATATATCTGAAAATATCTCAGGTGTTCCCACAGATGCCGCAGGATATTCTAGGCCCCAAATGTGAGACAAGGATGATGACTTCAGAAAAAGAATTGTGTAGTGTAATGGTGCCCTCACTCCTTAGCCTATATTATAATTCATTTCTACTTCTAAATGTATATAATTACATTTTAAGATGTTCCTTAGAAGAAGCTTCTTGTAATTGCAATGATCCTGCTTAATAATGCCTTGAGAAACAAAACAAGAGATCCAAATAAAATATCCCTTCTTAAAGTGTAAGTCAAAGGCTATCCACATGGAAGACTGAAAAATAATCAGATTTTACATTCCATCCTTTTAACAATACAACTGCACTTTCAAATATGCTTTGTTGTTTTCTTTTAATTCATGAAAATTAATCTTATAGATGTAGATGCCAGATTTGCATTAATTAAAACTCCACTGTAGAAGCCAGGCTTAATTGCAATCAAATTTGCTTAATTATGCATGGCGAGAGATTCCCAATTGAGAAAGGTTTTAGTAAGGATTTTTGTTTTTTATACTGACAAAATAAATTGAAATTGTCATTTTTTGTGTTTTATGTAACACTTGTAAATAATTTGTGGAGCACCTTAAGTCTTCTATGTAAAGCAATGTTATTGCTTAAGTAATTATAACAATCTGCATTTTTCATTGTTAATTGTGGGTGTCAGCCTCATTAATTTTAATTTACAGCCTGTAATGAAATTAAGAAAATTTTGTGCTGATCTGCTGAAACTTGTCTTACAGAAAGTTTCTTAATAAAACTGAAGTTCAAAAAAGTAAGGAATTTGTTCATGTATTGTCAAGACAAGTAAAAAATGTTCATTTTTCTTGCGAGTTTTGCTTCTAATTTTAAATCACTATGTAGTAAAACAATTTGTGTCAGAAAGTTTGAGAAAGTTCAATCTGCAAATTTTTCAGTTCAAAGAATAATTACGTAGAATGTGCACATAATATGTAGTTTTATTTGTAACAGATAATATGTCACTGCACTGAAAAAGATTGTTGTAGATCTCTTCTATTGTTCACCTCACAGAACCAATTCCTTTTTCTTTGCAAAAGCATTGGGTTTTTTCTATACATTTCTGGAACGTCCATAAACTGTGATATTCCTAAAATGAAGCATAGTAACATAGCCAAAAGCCTATGCTCACGTTGTCTATGGGCCCTTTACTTAGACTTTCTTTTTAATGTATTCAGTTTTCTGCTTTTCAAACTTCAGCCCTTCAAAACTCTATCCTTCCCTTCCTCTGTTCTGCTGAGTTTGCATCAGCCCCAGCCATGCAAGAAAACAGAAAGATATGGCTTAATTAGTCTGCAACTTTATTAATTTAATTTATCTGGGGATTATCCAGTAGCAACTTCTATAATATAGGTAATAAATTTTTCATTAATTATTTTCACTTGTAGGAGGGCTGCCATTAGCTTTCATTCCCTCTGGTAGCAGGTCCTTGGCCCTCTGTGTGTGATCCACCACAGACGGATAGGAGTGACAGGTTCTCATCTTGTCACACCAGAATTTGAGAGTCCTGCTTCCAGTACCCCATCTCCTTTTGGGGAGGCTTTTGATTTTTGTCCTTTTCTAATGCTGGTTTGCCAAGGGAGCAGATTCCCTGTGGCAGTGTGAGTATCTAAAATGGATTTTATTTTCTTGGAGAGGCAGATGACAGGAGCAGTGGGCTGGATAGTCTAAGTTATATTCCCTTCACAGATCAACAAGGTCAGTTAGCTGACCTGAGCTCCACCAACCTTCCAAGCTAGCCACAAAGCTTTCTTCCATCTGAATGATTAACTCCCAAAACCTGCTAAGGAAGGTGATGCTTAAGAGAGTTAGAACTCCTTTTCTAGGCAGTCTGGTAAAACAAGAAAAGATCAAATTTTTATGTTGTAGATGTCACCTCAGAAACTCTGCTTCGTTTATTTTAGTGTTCCCCATGCTCTTTCCTTCTCTCATTTTTACTGGAAACTCTCCATTGTGGATTTACTTGTCTTACTTTCTTAATGGCTGTTGAGAGATATTTATTGTTATGATCCTGTACGCGCTTGTACAATGCTTTGCCTGAAAAAGCATCATATGATACCATAAAATTAAATGTAAAAAATTTGGAGGAACAGAAAAGGCAATGGGCAAGTTTTGGTGAAAGGCTGTTATTTTTCTAGTATACAAAGACATTTTTCAAATATCTAACACATATAATAAATGCATACCAGTATAAAAATTATATAAAATTTCTTGTGTATATTATTATGTAAAGTATAAAATATATTTTAAAAACCCCTTTTTTAATATATCCCTGCCTTTAATAATTTCAGTCTAAACAAGTAGAAGCTAGCAGGGGAGAGGGAGAAATAATAAACCCATGACTGGGAAGGTGTGAGAAGAATCACTGAGCTTTGTTCTAATCTCTGCTCTTACTTTTCCTATACAGAGCTTGCTACTTTAACTAAACATGAAAATGAAAAGCATAGTCTTGTAAAACAGATGAGTCCCAGAACACACTGCATGATCTAGCATATGTTTGACCCACAACAACACTACAGGTGGGAGATAAAAACAATGAAATATATAATTATTTTAATATATCAGAGATAAAATATTTTAAAATTTCTGAGGTGATACTTCCCTACAGAAAATGGGGAGGATTTTGTGCTCTTTTTTTTTCTTTTATTATTTCGTACTAGCCTGTAATGAAACCATTTTCAATGTGCTCTTCAATATGAGCTGAAAATGTATAGCAGAGTCTTCCTAGGATTTGCCAGAGATGGCAGATGATGTCCAAAGCAGATTGCCACTCTCGTGTTTGAACTAGGAGTTGGTGGTTGTAATAGATGAGAGTCTTTTAGTGTAAAATAAAACTGAGAATGTAATTGATCTGATGTGTTATAAAAATGTACAGAATTAAAACCAAGCAGTAATAATTTAGGCTTCTAATATGCAGCACCTAAGCAGTTTTTCCTTCTTAAATGGGTAAAAACTGGTAGTTATGAACCTCAGTAGTCTACTGAATTTTGACATTGCTTCTGGGAGATGCACACAGAACCATGCCAATAGGAAGTGACTTCCAAACCGTATGCATCACACAAGATATTTTTGCTTTGACTTTTTTTTTTGGACCTTTTATAACATCTTCTGGTAGAAAATGATACTTCTGAGAGCAAGAATAACAGTGAAGTACAAAATAAGATGGGTTCTTTAAGACTGAAAAATATTACATGTTCTGAGGATATCTGCAGATCTAAGTCTTCTGATCATGAATGTTGTCTGCTACTCCCCAGTGTTCTAGTGAACTGCCAGAATGTAAAGATGAGATTTTTCCTATAGGAAGGGTGTAGCAATAACAGTAAAAACAAAGAATATTTTGTAAATGATGGGGCATGTAATATGACATAGAGTATAATTTTAAAGACAGTTTGGTGCAGGGTGTGGGGGCAAGCAGAATGTACGCTAACAGGTGCTGGACTGGTTGGATTATGTCCTCCCACAGGCACCCACTCAGCCTTCCACATCTGCCATCCTCCAAGTGGCAGAAGTTGTTCTTTAGGATTCAGTCTTTAATGTGTTTTCTTCTTCGTGGCTTTCCACCCTACCACTGTCCTTTCTTCATTCTCCTCCGTTCCCCTCCGTTCCCCTGAGCAAGATCAGAACAGATTCAGCTGCTATTTCTGACACAGCCAAGTTCCATTATGCCTTCCTGCCTACGACAAATCTTTCCAACTCTTCATAGACAAGATGTATTTAATCTCTTACAAAACTGATAATCTCTAATCTTTTCAAGTAAACCTGGATGCTTACATAATAATTTTAGTGTTCTGCCAAGGAATACAGCAGTAGTATGCACAACAAATTACCAAGGGGTATTTCTGAAACTCTGAGTATAAGGTTGTCCTTACATTTTGGCAGGTATCAGTATGGGGAAAAAATACATTCATTGCTAATCACAGAACCTTAGAATGGTTTGGGTTGGAAGGGACCTTGCAGATCCTCTCATTCCAATGCCTCTGCCATGGGCAGGGACACTGTTCACTACACAGGGTTTTTCAGGGCCCCATCCAACCTGGCCTTGAACAATTTCAGAGATGAGGCATCCACAGTTTATATGGGCAACCTGTGTAAGGTTTTTTTGGTGACATTTTCATATATCCTCTATGAGCCAGTGTAGCAGAGTACCAGTTTGTCCTGGACACATAAATGAAGTCAACAAATTTCTTGACAGTTCAGCTAGCATTTAATTGTATTTTATTGTTCTTTTTCTTTCTATTCTCAAGTCAGGAGGACATTAACGACTGTGAAGTGAATGAGTAACCTGGAAAAAAAAAAAAAGAATAAAAGAGGAAAAGAAAATGAAAGAGAAAGAACAAAAATTAAAACTAAAGTACAGGAAGAGAATAAGTTAAAAAAAAAAAAAAGAGAAAAATCTTTTTTGGAAAGGAAGGACTTTGGCATTCTTATTTTATTATCAATGGATACAAAGGATGGAGTAAAGAGATCTGTTTCAAAATTGTGACTTAATGACAAGTTGATGTGTAATACTTTGCCTGAAGACCCAGACAACATCATTAAGAGAGAGACAAGTAAATTGTAGGTAAGAAATAAAAATAAATGTTTCCACACCTCTGACATAACTGTAAAAGTTAAAAGGCTACTGATAAATTTGAGACAAATGACTATTGTTCTGGCAAAATAAGGACTCTTAACTCATTTTTGGATAACAATATTGCCAGCTCTTGCAATTTTTTTATGAGCCTCATGATATTTGATGTTTCTCTTAAAGACCTAGCTCCTAGATTTATACTAATTAGGAGGCTATTAACTTCCATTAAAAAATCATGTCCTGATATCTAAGCAGAAAAAAAATTAGAATGTTTCACAAAACTGTGAAAGGTAGAAGTCAAAAAAGGAGAACCCCAAACAGGTACTAAAAAAAAACCAAACCAACCCAAACCTATAAATTTTGGAAGTCTTACTCATGATTTCTCAGTATTTGGCAACACTATATTAACTATAATTAAGTTAGAGATTTATTAGGTACTAAAACTGGAAAAGCTGATAAGAGCGTTCTGCAAGGAAAAAGCAGAACACACTGAAAATCAGCCAAGAGAAGGAGAAATTAAAAGTATTTCAGTTTGCAATGGAAACTTTTACTTTTTTAATTGCTTCCAGCAAACAATTCTGCATAGTTTTTCATTAAAAAAATAATCTAATTTTAAAAACTCTCTTTCAGAACCTGACTTGTTCCAATGGCAGCAAACCTAATCTACTATCCTAATTTTCACCTCTTAAGGATCCTAAATATTATTGAATTCATCATCATTTTAATCTTCTCAGATTCCAGAGACTTGATATTGTTTAGATGACAAAAGACCACACTGCTAGCAAGATGATTTGAGTAGACGGGTCTATTTTTTTCTGTTGGTTCCACAGTTTTTAGGAAAAGCATGTAGTTTAGGAATCACTTTCAGCAGGTAGTCAAAATGCAATAATTTACTTTGATCTCAAACACTCTCTGGTAAAAGACAATCACTGAAATAATGGGCCATATGAACCAACTCTGCTTTCCTGCAGCACAGTCCATCTCATCAGGGGGGCTAACTTGTGAATGGTTATTCAAATGCTGTGCAAGCTATAAAGAAGTCCATCCACATTGTTTAGACAAAGGAATATAGCCCCTGGAGGCAGACTATATTAAGTCCACTGAAAAATTAAATAAAGAATATGACCTCAATAGTGTGTGCAGCTCTACCATTTCCAAGAAATAACAACAATGACCAGGCACCTTTTTAAACTGAAAAAACCTCAAGGAGATTCCTAGATTCCTATCTGTCAAATAGATTTTTTTATGTTGCTGTCCTTCCTCTAATTTTTTTGAGGAAAAATCATTTCTATCTGTGTTAAAATTTGCCATTTCATATACTGCTTCACCACCATCTTAGTGTCTAGATCTTAATTACCAAGGCAGTACTCCAGGATTCACTTAGCACAACCACTTTAGCTGTAGTGACAACTACAGTTGTTCCTTAACTCTTTACTTGTTGGATGTGATGGGCACAGTGTAAGTCTTAAAGGTCTATTTGTCTCCTGGTACCTGAAAGCCCTATCAGATTTGAACCTCAATGTATTGGGTTTGTGTGGGCAGATTCTGGTAGCAGGGGGCTACAGGGGTGACTTCTGTAAGAAGTTGCCAGAAGCTTCCCCCATGTCCAACAGAGCCAATGCCAGCCAGCTCCAGGATGGACCCGCTACTGGCCAAGGCCGAACCAGTCAGGAATGACGGTTAACACCTCTGTAAGAACATATTTAAGGAGGAAAAAACAGTCATTGTACAGATGAAATTGCAGCCAGAGAAGACTGGAGTGGTAACATGTCAACAACTGTGCAAACACCAAGGTCGCTGCAGAAGGAGGGGGCTCTCTAGCTGAGGTTCCCCTGCAGCCCATTGTGCAGACCATGGTGAGGCAGCTGTGCCCATGAAGCCCATGGAGGTCTACAGGAGTGCAGAGATCCACCCACAGCCTGTGGAGGAACCCACACCAGAACACGTACATGCTGTCACACTGTGAGAGGCCCGTGGAGCAGGATCCTGGCAGAGACCTGAAGACCCATAGAGAGAGGAACCCACGCTGTATCAGGTTTTTCTGCTAGGACTTGTGGCCCTGTGGGGGACCCACACTGGAGTAGGCTGGGCATGAAGGAGTGCACTCCATGGAAAAGTGACCCATGTTGAAGCAGTTTGTGAAGAACTGTTGCCTGTGGGATGGACTTATACTGGAGAAGTTTGTGAAGGACTGTCTCCCAGGGGAGTGACCCCATGGTGAGCAGGGGAAGGACTCCTGTCTCTGAACAGCAGCAGAAACAACCTGAGATAAACTGACAGAAACCCCCATTCCCTGTCTCCCTGTGCTGCCGAGGGGAGGAGGTAGAACTTGGGAAGAAGGGAGGGGTTTGGGGAAGGTGTTTTTAAGATTTATTTTACTCCTCATCATCTAGTTCTGATTCTGTTAGTAATAAATTTGATTAATAACCCCACTTTGAGTCTGTTTTGCCCATAATGGTATTTGGTGAGGGATCTCTCCCTGTCCTTATCTCCACTCATGAAAGCTTAGTTATATTTTCTCTCCCTGTCCACTTGTGGAGGACAGTGATAGAGCAGCTTTGGTGGGTACCTGGCATCCGGCCACAGTCAACCTACTACACTGGCAAATAGACTTCCAGGAACAGAAACTCCAGGCTGACCAAAAATGTCACCACTGTCAAATGTGGACATCCCAGTCAGAACTGCAGTCCCATAGGCTGTTACAGTAATGCTATCAACTGAGTATTGCTGAGAAGAAGCCCCAGATCCCACATATGAGTCATATATTCTGTATAAAGCAACCTGTATATTCTGGCTTCATCTGTAGCACTCAGCTCCAACACTATAGTGTCTAGAGAAGTTGTAACAATTGCTGTACAAACTTTGACTTCTTGACCCAGTAGCTCCTGCATCCTGCTCTGGTCTCATACTCTGGGTATGATTTGAGACCTAGCTCTCCTTATGCTTTTCACCAGATACCACTTGCCTGCAGTGCCCTGTCTGCATGTCCTTGATTCTGTGGCAGACTGAGAATACCTGCAGCTGCCTCAAGGAACACTGAAGACCTCTTCATCTTCCAAGAAGAGGACAATTTTTCTGTACTTCTACTGGCCAGTCACAGCCCTTAGTTCTCTGCTATTCTTCCCAAACTCTCTCCCTGATCTCTTCACTCAGGAACAAGAAGAGAGGAAAGACTCTGCATTTTCCATGTTCCCTCTCTGGAGAGACAGAACATATTTTTTAAATCATTACAGCCCTACCCATGAGTTTCTCATTTGACTTATCTGAAGTTACACTGTTTGGATATTGCTTCTCAGTCCAAGCAGCTGTTCCAGACCTAGAGTCAAACAGCTTTTCTTGAGGTGAACAAACCATTATAAGCTCTCCTGTGCCTTTCTTTCTTTCATCAGCCTTTTCCTGCACAAGGGCCTATCCAGGGGAAAGGCTAAGGTGGCCAACCTAGAACCATTTTGCTCTACCCCTCACACGGGAAAAAGAGTCTCAGCACACAATGGCAACTTTAGGAGGGATAAAGTACTAAAACTGTGACAGGTGGAGAAGATTTCCTGAGTCCTCTAACCTAATTTTTAAAAAGCAAGATTTTCAGAATAATCTTTTTCATTAATTTCCTGGTATATGTTATTAAAGAAATGAAGATAATCAGTGCAAGAATTGGCTATCTAGGAATTTCTATATATATTTCAACACAACTTAAGAAATAAGATGATAAAGCTCCTCTTTCAGAAGCTCTTTCAAGAAATAAATAATGCAGTTGTTTTGGAACTGAATCTTCCTCACAGAAAGTTTTGGAGCCATCCTTCAAATTGTTTGACTACCTGAGTAGCTTAATAACAAATCATACTATAGCCTTTTCAATCACTGGACTTCCTGAGAACTGGAAAATCATTAGCATGATTTTCTTTTTGTTGTTGTTTTTGTAGTATTTTTTTTTTTAAGGATTTAGGGAATATCTTGACAGTTACAGTTTGTTACAATGACTGAAAATCAAATAGACAAAAACTAGTGCAACATTTGGGGAATCATAATATATATGGCAGGGGAAAAACCAACAAGCTTTCTATAACTTAGAACTGTGCCTCTCTAATGTGTTAGAAGGTTCTGAAAATATTAATAAGGCAGTAGATGAACATGACCCAATGGACATAATTTACTTGGATTTCAAAAAGCTTTAGAAAAGGTCCCTCATAAAAGAATATTAAAGATAATAAATAACAATGAAGTAAGGGGCAAAGGCTTGTCATGGATTAAAAAGTGATTAAATGATAGGAAATAAATAGTTATAACCCCAAGGAAGAGATATATTAATAATGGAGTGTCTCAGGGGTCAGTACTATGATCAAGTTGTTTAATATATTTTTTAAATAATTTGAAGTGGATTGCAAGGTGGCAGAGTTTGCTGATGACTCTGGACTATTGAACAAGTAACCACTTGCATAACCTCCTACTCACTATGACAGTTTAAAAATCTACCTGTACTGCTCTGAAAATCACTGACAACAGAAATCCCAGCGAATAACAGTAAGGAAAATATTTCTCTGTATGTCAACAGTACAGCTCTATCTTAAGATGGACACAGTGAATGGTTACATTCTGGAAAAGCTAAGGTAGGAACTGAGACAGAGGAAAGTGTACACTTGGTCTTCACTGTAAAATGTTTGTAAGACATGCCTTTGGTACATCAGCCTCAGTAAAATCAAAAGTTTTCCTGCGTAGCTGAAGAAAACTGAAATCATACCTATAGCACTCAACGCCGACATGTTAATCCTTCCAATAGAAATCCTGTATTATTCCTTTCTCAAATTATGGATAGCTTTGAATTGTTAATAGCCATCATGGGTAATCTCATCCAATAGCTTTTTCACGCAAAATACAAATCAAACACAAGCACTTTTACCAGAACTAAACATTCTGGTTCAGATTTTAATGCTTTTTCTACTCATTCCCATTGTCATGGTTTGAGATAGCCCCAAAATCCAATTCCCTAGCTCCATCCCCCCTCCCACATCTCAACCTAATGTGAGATGGGTTTTTTTCCAGACAAAACACAACCAGACTCAGAATGGGGGAAAGGGAATATATTACAATGACTGTACAAATAAATACTATAACACATTATACACACAATCACAACTATCTCTACCATGACATATAGTATTTACAATGGATCAGATCTCCTCTCCCCTCCAAATAAAAGTCCAGGAGGGAAAGAAGGACAGATCCTTTCCAGTCTCTCAGGGCAGCAGCATCTTCTAAGGCAGCAGGTTCTCCTCATCTCATGCATGCAGCAGTAACTGGATTGTTGTAGCTGGATCTCTGTTCAATACACACAAGGGGGTCTCCAACCCCCTTGGCCCGTCGTCTCCAAAACGAGGGTCTTTCTCTTCCGTGGACTGCGTAGCAGGGACAAGCTCGCGTCACCACGTCATACCACGAAGCTCAGGGGTCTTCGTGGCAGTCCCTTTCCTCAGGGGATTCAAATTCCCCTTTGCAGAGCTCTGTGCTCTGTCTCAAGGCTGCTAGCTTAGCAGCAGCAGCGAGGGGGGCCAAGGTCAACCCCCCCGCATTCCTTCTCCGTCCCGGTCCAGCTTCAGGACGCCTTTGAGCTCCTCAGCTCCTCTCTGCAAGTGCTGTAGCACTCCAAGGCTCTTTTCAAGCAAGAGTCTATCATCTTCCTCCTTCCAGGAGGTCTCAAGGAGTTTGGGGTTTTGGTACAGTTCCTACCCCCAGAACTTTGAAGTTCTGCTGCGGGCTCTCTCTTCTGCTGCTTCCTCCGGTTCAGTTCTTATCTGTCCTGGCTCTTATCCAGAGTCTCTGGACACTGCCGCCGCTTCTGCTCTGTCTCTGTAGCCCCCAGCTGGAGCTGGGGGGGGCCAGAGGCCCCAAGGGGCTCCGGGCCCCTTTCCTCGTGGTCTCACAACATGGCAACTTCTTCTACCAACCAAACTACAACCCCTTCTCTTCCGGTGCTTGTGATATGTTTACATTTCTGCAGGAGCGCTAATTGGGCAGAACTTCAAAACTTCCAGGGGTCTCCACCCCTGGGGGTTACCACTTTTTCAGCCTCTGGGGGAAAACAAGGTTCAAACCACTACACCATCCATAAGGATTAAGCATCTGTAGGAGACTGGAGGAATGGTTGACTGGCTCAAAACAGCCAGGTGGGAAGCGGTGAGGAAAGAGGGTGAGCTCTATGTAGGCAGGAAGCCCACTGCTCCCTGGTTCCCTCGGAGCCTTAGTGAGCCTCTAGTCCACAACAAAATGGCAGACCGGCCACATGGCCTGCCCCAAAATGACACTGCCTGACCATGCGGGCCCTGCAGGGAACATTAAAGCTCAGGTGTGTGCCTGGGGGAGAGCCCCAGCTGATCTGAGTAGACAGAAGGGTGGCGACACATGTCAAAGGGCACACTCTGGATTTAGAAGCAGCTGAGACCACGCTGGATCCTAGGATGGTGACTATATACCTTTCTCCTTTTTCTCTCTCTTTCCCTCTCTTTGTTCTCCTAACTTCTTCTCAAAATATATTGCAAGCCAGACCAAAAAATTCTAGTCAGTACCTTGTTAAGTGCCTTGCTGAGTCTGGAAAAGTTAAAGTTTGCTAAGTTAAAGTTTGTCAAGTGCCTTAATTTCTCTGGATGTTGTTTTAAAATTTGCCAAGTCCCATATTCTACCTTAACGTTCTAAATTCTCCAAGTAAAAGTTTGTTATTGAACCTCCCACACACTGCCCAGAGTGGATCAAGTTGCCTTCCCCTAAACCTGCCGAATGGGACAGGGTATTACAGCATCCCTAATGTTATCCTCCAGATTTTCATATCCCCATAGAACTGTGCTGTTTGACATATCTAAGACCTAACTGTAAAAGATGACTGTGAGGTCTTCGAAAAAGGCAGTCCTGCTTTCAGCCTCAGGAAGAAATTCCCCTCTTTATTACACCTGTAGCTTTCTACTGAAAAAAAAAAAAAAGAAAAAGAAAAAAGAGAGAATAACAGAGGAGTTCTCAATGCTGAGGAATAAAATAATTACTTTCCCATAAAAGCACTTTTTTCTAACTATAATCTCTCTTCCCCAAATATGAAGAAACAGACTTTATCAATCTAACCATATCTTGTGTGTCTCATGTCCCAGAACAGATTTGTCTCTTAGGGAACACCATCTCTAAAAAAGACAGGTCAGGCTTTAACATTAATAAATGTGAAATTACAGACACATTTTATTCAAAATACAACAAAAATTTTGTGACACAGAAAAGGAGAAGTTATATTCTACAGTTTCTTCCTAAAATGTGAAGAAGTAACCCAGAGAAAAACCTCTGATCAAACTCAGTCCCAGCCCTTCATACAAATTACATCCCTTCAGAACCCAGTTTACTTTACTCACAGACACAGATATGAAGCTTTATCCACAACTTTACATCCTGTTACCCCCCAGGTGCCCTTAGAGAACAGATATGAGACCCTGGACTCTGACAATCAGGCAGAGGACAGACAAGAAGAAGATCTGTCTGGAAGGTCTCCTGTTCGCACCCCACCTACCAGATGGGTTACAACTACAGCTACAAAGAAAAAAAGAAGGGTAGTTGTAGTTGGTGACTCCCTTCTGAGGGGAACTGAAGGCCCAGTATGTCGACTGGACCCATCCCGCAGGGAGGTCTGCTGCCTTCCTGGGGCCCAGGTGAGGGATATTAGTAGGAGACTTCCTCAGCTAATTCGGCCCTCAGATTATTATCCACTGTTGGTAGTCCAGGCTGGCAGTGATGACATTAATGGAAGAAGTACCAAGGCAATTAAAAAGGACTTCAAGGTGCTGGGTCAATTAGCTGATGAGACAGGAGCACAGGTGGTGTTCGCCTCAGTTCCTGCAGTAGCAGGGATGAATGAGGAGAGGAGTAGGAAAACCCATCTTATCAATAGGTGGCTAAGGGATTGGTACCACCAGCGGAACTTTGGGTTTTTTGACTATGGGGCAAATTCCATCATACCTAGTCTCTTCAAACCAGATGGGCTTCATCTATTTTGCAAGGGCAAAAGGACTCTAGCCCATAAGTTGGCAGGGCTGATAAGGAGAGCTTTAAACTAGGTTTGAAGGGGGAAGGGGTTGAAACTGAGCTCTCCAGAAAAGAACCCAAGGGTGGACAGCTCAAGTTAAGAGTCAAATCAGCAGCCCAGCTGAAGTGCATGTACACTAACGCAAGCAGCATGGGTAACAAACAAGAGGAGCTGGAAGCCATCGTGCAGTGGGAAAGCTGTGATGTAGTTGCTATCACGGAAACGTGGTGGGATGACTCGCACGACTGGAGTGCTGCCATGGGTGGCTACAAGCTCTTCAGAAGGGACAGGCAGGGTAGGAGAGGTGGAGGGGTAGCTCTATATATTAGAGAGTCTCTTGACTCTGTAGAAGTTGAAGTCAGTAACAATGAGGTTGAGTGCCTGTGGATCAGAATCAGGGGGAAGGCCAACAAGGCTGATATCCTGGTGGGAGTCTGTTACAGACCACCCAATCAGGATGATGAGGGTGATGAATTATTCTACAAGCAGCAGGCAGTTTCTCAAAATCGCCAGCCCTTGTTCTCATGGGTGACTTTAACCTGCCAGATGTCTGCTGGGAACTCCACACAGCAGAGAAGAGGCAGTCTAGGAGATTCCTAGAGTGTATAGAGGATAATTTCCTGCTCCAGCTGGTAAATGAGCCTACCAGGGGTGGAGCCCTGCTAGACCTCCTGTTCACAAACAGAGAGGGGCTGGTGAGAGATTTGGTGGTCGATAGATGTCTGGGACACAGTAATCATAAATTAATACAGTTTTCAATACTCAGGAATGCAAGGAGGGCCATCAATAAAACCTCTACATTGGAATTCTGGAGGGCAGATTTCGGCCTATTCAGAAGACTGGTTTAGAGTGTACCCTGGGAAACAACCCTTGAAAACAAAGGGGTCCAGGAGGGATGGACGTACTTCAAGAAGCAAGTTTTGAAAGCACAGGAGCAGGTTGTCCCAGTGTGCCCAAAGGTGAGAGAGCAGGGAAGATGACCGGTCTGGCTGAACAGGGAGATTTTGAAAGAAATTAGAGTACAGAAGAGAGCCTACTGATTATGGAAAAAAGGTCTGACTACTCAGGAAGAGTTTAGGACTATAGTTAGGTCATGTAGAAGGAAAATTAGAGCGATGAAGGCACAACTTGAACTGAATCTCATCACCTCTGTGAAGGATAACAAAAAGTCCTTCTACAGATACATCAATAGCAAAAGGAGGGGCAAGGAAAACCTCAATTCTTTACTGGACATGAGTGAGAATATAGTTAACAAAGATGAGGAAAAGGTTGAGGTATTTAACACCTTCTTGGTCTCAGTTTTCAACAGTAAGACAGGTTGTCGTGAGGACAGCTGGCTTCTGGAGCTTGCAGAAAGAGATAAGAATCTAAACAGCCCCCCTGTAATCCAGAAGGAAACAGTTAGTGACCTACTGAGCTACTTGGATCCCCACAAGTCTATGGGACCAGATGAGATCCATCCTAGGGTGATGAGGGAGCTGGCGGAAGAGCTCGCCAAGCCTCTCTCCATCATCTACCAACAGTCCTGGCTCACTGGGGAGGTCCCAGATAATTGGAAGTTGGCAAATGTCACGCCAATCCACAAAAAGGGCCAGAAGGAGGACCCGGGAAACTAAAGGCCCATCAGCCTGACCTCAGTGCCTGGAAAGGTTATGGAGCAGATCATCCTCAGTGCAATCACACAACACCTACAGGATGGACAAGGGATCAGACCCAGCCAGCACAGGTTTAGGAGGGGCAGGTCCTGTCTGACCAACCTGATCTCCTTTTATGATCAGGTGACCTGCCTGGTGGATGAGAGGAAGGCTGTGGATGTGTCTACCTGGACTTCAGCAAAGCCTTTGACACCGTCTCCCACAGCATTCTCCTGAAAAAGCTGGCAGCTCAGAGCTTGGACAGGGGCACTCTGTGCTGGGTTAGGAACTGACTGGAGGGCTGGGCCCAGAGAGTGGTGGTGAATGGTACTGCATCCAGTGGTGTCCCCCAGGGATCAGTACTGGACCCAGTTCTGTTTAATATCTTTATTGATGATTTAGATGAGGGGATTGAGTCCACCATCAGCAAATTTGCAGATGACATTAAGCTGGGGGGGAGTGTTGATCAGCTGGAAGGCGGGAGGGCTCTGCAGAGGGACCTGGGTAGGTTGGAGAGTAGGTCTGATTCCAACGGGATGAGGTTCAACAAGGCCAAGTACCGGGTCCTCCACTTTGGCCACAACAACCCCCTGCAGCGCTACAGGCTGGGGACAGAGTGGCTGGAGAGCAGCCAGGCAGAAAGGGACCTGGGAGTTTGGATTGACAGGAAGCTGAACATGAGCCAGCAGTGTGTCCAAGTGGCCAAGAAGGCCAATGGCATCCTGGCCTGGATCAAGAACAGTGTGGCCAACAGGTCCAAGGAAGTGATTCTTCCCTTGTACTCAGTGCTGGTGAGGCCACACCTTGAGTACTGTGTCCAGTTCTGGTCCCCTCATTTCAGGAAGGATATTGAGGTGCTGGAGTAGGTCCAGAGGAAAGCAACAAGGCTGGTGAAGGGACTCAAGCACAAGTTCTATGAGGAGAGGCTGAGGGAGCTGAGGCTGTTCAGCCTGGAGAAGAGAAGGCTCAGGGGAGACCTCATCATTCTCTACAACTCCTTGAAAGGAGGTTGTAGACAGGTGGGGGTTGGTCTCTTTTCCCAGGCAACTATCAGCAAGACAAGAGGGTATGGTCTTAAGCTGTGCCAGGGGAGATTTAGGTTGGATATTAGAAAGAATTTCTTTACAGAGAGGGTAATCAGACATTGGAATGGGCTGCCCAGGGAATTGGTGGATTCTCCGTCCCTGGAGGTTTTTAAGATGAGACTGGATGTGGCACTTAGTGCCATGGTCTAGTAACCACGGTGGTAGTGGATCAAGGGTTGGGTTTGATGATCTTGGAGGTCCCTTCCAACCCAACTAATTCTATGATACCCTGGGGAAAAAAAAAGGCCTGATATTAGGTGGTAGAAGGAACAAGAGGAGATAATGTATGCAGACCAAAGAAATTGATGCTCTTGAGGTACAGTGTTAATCTACAGACTTTTTAGAGACCAGTGCAAGCATTTGAACTATCACAATTTTTATCTTATGCAATACAAAATAATGTTAAATAAGCATCATCATTTAGGACACCAAATGATGGCTACCAAAGTTGCTAAGTATTTGTTTCATTTCATTTAAATGGCAGAATTTTCTGATTGTTTTGGGAGATATCCTGAAGTATTTGCCAGTGGTTTCATTTGTAAGCAGACCACTAACTCAGAAAGGCCAGCCATTGAATCCATTTTATGGTTCTCTATTATTTGAAATATCATGGGAGAAATTCAGTCTATGCATAAGTTGATACAACTTGCAGCAACTTAGGTGGTAGTTAAAGTCACTCAACAAGGGATCTGACTATGGCTCATGTGTTTTACACGTCTGATGAAATGTATAGTTTTAAATGCATTAAGCTTAATCAGGCAATTAATTTCTGAATTTGCGAAAAATAAATTAGGGGATCTCCATGTCAGTCTTTATTTTGATTTTTAATAAGATATTAGATAACAATTCTTGTTCATTTTCAGCTGGTCAAGAATTACAGTATGTTGCAGTGTAAACACAAACAAATGTAATTACAAATATCAAGGGAAATTTAGGCTATAAGGCCAAATCCAAAAAGAATTTTACTGTGGAAAATTAAATTAATAAAACATTAAAGCACTAAAAAAGAAACCTATTGCTTATTATAACTAAATTGTTTGTTCAGCTAAAATAAAGAAACATTCTCAGTGTTTGCATTTATGAATGTTACGTGGCAATCAGAGCAGGTAAAAGAGACAAACAGTGCAGTTAAGGCTATAGTCTTCTATCCATTTCTCCTACATATTTGAACACTGAAATTAATTTAATCCCTTACATTTTTATTTAAAACCATGAAATTAGGGATTTATCTACCACTTAGTTTCTAGGAGAGAACACAGTAATAGGTTACAAATATAGCCATGATATGCTATGTCATGGCACATGCTGGAAACTCTTTTTATGTAGAAGTCAGTGAGAGAAGAATTAGGCAAATGATAAAAAATCATGAAAAATTCCTCCCAGGATGACTTTCTTAACATCAAATAGTAAGTCTGTAGCAGAACTGCATTGGAATTGCACTCAGATCATTTAAATCCCAGTTTAAGTGCCCTTGTCACATGACTTACTGGAGCTCCCCTAAAATGAATTCATACATGTTCCCATCAGTTCTTCACCTGTAGACCCACGGATTCTGGTCAAAAGCAATCTGAGGGAGCTGCAGTTATGAGTCATCTCCCTGTCATCTCTCTTTTGCCAAACATATGCATGAATTGACCCCCATAATTCCTAAAGGAGGAAAACAAATTCAAGTGGAATCCATCAGAACATAGGAATCAAGTTCCTTGAAAGACACTAGTTCACCTAGCAGGATTTTTATTTTTTTTCCTATTAGTGTCTTATCAGTCAAATGCACATTTCATTTTCACGACTGTTTGGTTTCTTACAAAAATGGAATATGAAAAAATACAGAAGTGCTAGCTTTAATGTAAAATCATCTTTCTCAGAAGAAAAAGGTTCACAAAAAGACAAAGCTTCAAGGACATTTTTTGTGAAAGTTTGAGAGCCACCCAGACCAGCTGTGACATCTGTACTAATTGAAAAAGCAAACGAGGCCACAAAGGACTGTTCTTTGACCATTTAATCAATTTTCCACTCAATGCATTGTTCATTCTTAGAGACTTTAATGCTAGAATTGATTTTAACAGCCATTACTGAAATACGTAAGTCAAAGGTCTCTCAACCTTTTTTAAGTTTGACCAATGGGAATAAAAGATTATGGATATGCGAATAAATCAGTGACTATGATTCAAATGCCTTACTAAAAAACACTGTGTGAATCACAGTCTACCCATGTACTGCTAGTCACACAGGCTGATTAAAACACAATGGGAGAAATAGCAAGATGGTGATTTCTGATATTGTCTGGTCTGGACTGTAAAATTACCTCAAACTTTCAGTAATGCAGAGCTCATATAGCTCACTTCAATATAGAATCATACACCTCATTTCAGTGCAGAAAGAGGTCAGTTTTCATATGTTTATAAATATATTTGGAAATTGCATATTTGACTCAAGCAAGCAGAAAGGTCCAGAAGGATGAAGAATATTAAGATCACTTTTAGGCGTGGTTAGTGGATACACACCCTGAAAAACAAAGAAAATGGAAATATGGAAACCTGTGTTTTACCTTGCAGCCTACATTCACACAGAGACAAAAGTAAGAAAAACTAATGCTTAAATATTTCTTCTCTCATTTTTAGCAACTTTCCCTACATAGAAAAACATACCTAACCTACCATTTGCATGCTACTGGCCAGAGCTAATATAGATGTAAGAAAAGGAGGTAAGCTGTAGCGAAAACAAAACACATTAAAATTAATATAGATTTAAAAAGTCCAAACTGATCTTATTGTACTACTTCTGGGTTTTAGAAAATTTTTGTCTGCACTGACAATTTTTGCCTTCTACTGATCTGTAGAATTTCTATCTCACAGAACAAAAGCTTCTGTGGAGTTAAAAAAGAGAGAAAGAAAATCCTTTTTCACAGTACAAATATTGCTGCAAAAGGCAGCAATGACTGTGGGTTGCTACATGTGGGCAGTGACTTTTTTATCATCTCTGTAGCATCAGCAATTCCCTCATGTGCTGCCTTCTCCTTCTTCCGTGGTTGGTCCTAATGAAACAGATTTACAGTATGACCTTTGCATACATGCATGATATATTGTGATGACAGCCACTCCACTGTGAAATATGATGCTATGATCTTTCAGTTGTTTCCCTTTGGAAGATGAGCCTTACATGATTAGATTGATAAGCATCAGCATATCAGAAATTGTGCCAAAACAGCAGCTACTGGCATGTTGTACTGTAGGAACTTTAAGGATATTGACATAGTTCTAGAAAAACAACGTTAAGGACAAGCTAAGCCACAAAAATCAAATAATGTAATCGACAGACTATTTGATTCAGTTCCTGGTTAAAACTTCCTTGCTTTACTGAGGTACACTGACTCACAAAAGACCTTTGACATTCCACTATAAAGTGTATGAATGCTTTAAGATTTTTCATCATTATCTTGCATGCCTGAAATTTGTTTAGGCTGTCAGGAGTTTGTCATGGAGTCCTCAATATTGTTGTAGTATAAAAGGGCATCCATCAGACACATTAAACACCATGTCTGTTCCTTAAGGAGATTACCTGTATCTGTGATATGTTGCACTATTGACACACATATGACATCCAATTTAGCAACCTGTATTTATCCAGAGATTTCCATGCACCATAAAGCAGAGGTTTAATTTAGTTTTTCTTCTTAACTGGGAAACAAAGGACGTGGGAAAAGGGTGCTGGTTTTTACCATCCATATTCAGTGACACCGTTGAGTGTTATTCATTCATCTGAATGTTGGTTTAAATCTTATTTTTGTTTATAAAGGTCAAAGCCAGGATGGGCCCAACTGATATAGCTGCTGTGCAGGTAAAATATCACTCATTCTCTCAAAAAGCTTTAAGAAGTCAAAACATAACTGGTGAATGAGACAAAAAAACAGATAAAAAGTAGATTGAGAAAGATGAGTCAAGAAATAGAACAGAATGTGCACCTATGTATCATAAGTTCTTTTCACATACCTTAATGCTTACAAAATTTACCTTTCAGCTCCATCCTGATAACAGTCTGAGTTAAATTTTCTGCATTACTTCTAAACTTTGGGTGTATTCCAGGTCTCTGTGTGGTCTCAGAGATCCACACATCTAGTAAGATGATGTGATCATCTACACTAATTTTAAATGTCTTAAACAGTGTAATACGAATTAATTTTGTCTCATTTTGCACAAAACAGTTCTATGTATTCTTATGACATCTAATATGTTGCAATCTCTAAACAAAGTACAGTGTTGTTTTCATGTTTCAACTTCTTGGTGACGCGTATAGCAGTAAACTGAAAAAAGCCAGGGTGCAGGCCAGAGCACAGACAGGAGATGATGTACATCATTGACTTGTTGGGGAAGCGCACATCAGGGCTTCAGGCTGTGGCAAATTGCACTTTTTTAATACTGTGCCTTTGCATGGCTTTGAGATTATTGTGGACCAATGAGTACTTCAGCAGGTTCTTTGGAGATGACCAGTCTGTTCTGAAAAGTAAAGACTGTATAGATAAGGGTTGTGCTATGCAAGGTTTTTTTATTAATACAGATACAGCTGTAATGCTGGGGAGTAATGTTCATCTTATCTCAAATACAGTTTTGTAAAAGATGATTCAGGAAACAAGGATCCAAAAAAGTGTAAAATATCTCAAAGAATACTGAAAATATTTGTATGAATTAGCTTGAAATGGAGGCCCAACTCATTGTTCAAATAAATGGCTAAATATTTACATGAAAATGCACCTAAATATGCAGACACTAAGATATCTAAAAAGCTCTTCTGCTTTCACATATGTAGAGAGTATCTTGAGGTCTTTTAGACTTCTTTAGAGTGAGTAATTACTCCTTGTTTGAATTTAAATACTTTGAAGATAATGCAGGAGGCATAGTTCTTAAATTTCCTGGCAAAATCTGAGTACACTTTTTGAATAAATTTTATCTCAGTTTGAAAGATTTCATCATAAAATGAAACGTGCTAACTTATAATATGAGAGAGCAAATAACCCTACCTAAAAACAACACTAACACCCACTTCCATAGCTGCTATTTTAAGTGTTCACTCCTTCGAGCATTCAGTTAATGTTATTAATTGCAGGGTAAAGTCATGCTTTGAGTGGAGGAAAAAACATGAACAGTCAAAAAAAGTAAGTTAATGTTATTAGTTATAGGAGAACAATTTTTTGAGAAAATATTGGAAAGAAACTTGACCTTTCGGTCTGGATTCTTAGAATTATGATGACAGTCTCTGGACCATGTGAATCAGTATTTCATTTTTTAAGTACCTTGCTAACTTGTGACATTTTAAACAAGTCTAGATAACTAAAGGTAAAACAAATTATGGACTTTTGATACATTTCTGGGATCCAGGTTATCATTAAATAGGGTCATCTAACTATCTCTTTTGGAGTCACCTAAATTCTTTCAATAGTGTCATCTAAGCCGAATCAGTTAACTATGGTGTGCATCTAATATATTTTAGACATCAATAATGCTTTCTTTGCTTGTCTTCCCATAAACATCAGCATTTTGGGGGGAGAAAAAGGTTTTAAACAGTTTTGGTTGCACTATTGCACTACTAGTGCAACGATGACCTTGTTAAAGACTCTCATCAAACCGATTAGCTCTGAAAAGCTGCCATCCATCTGCAAAGTGAGAATAATCTGTAAATAAAGCTGCAGATAAATCTGTTGAAAAGAATATTTCACTCTTTGCTGGTTGCTGAACTACCTCATCAGAAAAGGATGAGGTATTCACCTCCACCCGAGGAAGCATGTTGTCTGCTTGCATTAATGCAGAGTAGTGTCATCATACTGGCAAAACAATCATAAACTGTTCTTTTCATTTTGTGAGATAAAAACAAGAAACAGAACAGGTCGTGGTATACAGTTATGCTGTTCTGACTGGGAAAAAAAAAAAGAAAAAGTTAAGCTAAAATTGAAGAAACCATAGTTGCTACATAAAATGGCAGATTCTATCCCCTAAATGCAGTCTTCGTATTCAGGGGAGCTCTCAATCTAGTTCTGAGTATTCAGGCGCTACTGGAACAGACATAGAAAACAAAGTGTTCCTGTTTTTACTTCTGATTTGCTTTATAGCATTTACATTCTAATTTTGTAGCTGTATTTAATACTGAAAGTGTCTCAGGATGTAGTTTTTAATAAAACACTACATAAAATGCTGCAGTGGTACTATATCAATTAAAGTTTAGAATAATTATATGTTAATGCTCCATTTCTGTTGGAGGCATTGCACATGCCATTTGTACAAAAGCCCAGTTCCTGTTCCACACAACTTTCATGCTAAAGTATCATGTTAAACTGACCACCATAGTCATTGCATATTTGCAAGGTGATTGTGAAAAGAAACAAAACGCTCATGCAAACCAAACAGATGCAGAGATCTGTCAACTGACACGAATTTACTGAAAATATCAAATACCTTTTTAATTTTTTACCCTTTCGTTTTACTTTTTTTTAAAAAAAATTTAATATTTCTGAAAAAACTAAAGAGATTTGAATGAGTGAAAGTTTAAGGAAAAAACACAGGTAGATGGGAAGGGCATCTAACAGGGTATATGAAGAAGGGCACTAAGGCAAGGATAATGGAAAGATCAAAAAAAAAAAAGTGGGCAGAGAGACTAGGGTTAACCAAGTCAGACAAAATGAGGAAGAAATGGACATAATAAGGCAGAGATACTCAGAGTTTTGAAAGGACAAGTCAAATGCTGTGCAGCAAATCCAAGACTTCCTCATTAGAGTAAACAATCAGAATAGGGTTGGTAATGTGCATTTTATCTTAATGTCAGAGATAATTTTTTCCGTCCTTTGAGCCTGTCTCAAGCTTTTTTAATGAGCTTTGCTAATTTATCAAAAAAAGGCTATCTGGATAATAAACACGAATATTAAAACAAAAAGAAGTATGGTTTATGGAAGTTCACTGCCCAAATGTCTAAGTCCTCTTTTGTGAAGCAAAAGTATTCATCTGCTCTTTCAATTCCTTGGTTAAAATGCTAAATTATTCCTAGTGCTTTGTAGCAGATCAGTTAACATTACTTTTAGTTTTATTCAGACAGCATGTTCTAGTTCTTCTTTGTATATGAGGCACTGGCAGCTTGACCTTCCTGTTTATTCCTCTATAAGACCATTATCATCAAAGTTCTGTGGCAGACAATTCACAATTTTCAAATGTTAATGTTAAAAGACCTAGATTTCTGACTGATGTCAAGCTTTATTTACACATTTGGAAAAGGGGGAAAAAAAGAAGTTTCTTATCACTCTTTGAATGAATAAGCTCTAGATAAATGGCGAAATACAGCTTGGAATGTTTCATTATCATATTTTTGAGAAAAACAAAATCACAACAGATGCTATCCAGTTTCTATTCTAGGGAATAGAATTTAGATAATATATAGGTTGGGAATCAATTCTCCAAGAGCCAAATGAAAGTACATTTTATTTTTTTTCTTAATGCAAAGCTGTTTGAAGGCAGGATTAAAAAAATTTCCATTGAAGGGCTCTTCAAAAGCAGTGACTCTGTATGGATTCAGATTCTAGCTTCACATGTACCACCAATGGTGCTAACCAGACTGAGGAAATAATTAGTGAAAAACAACTCAGCTGATCAATTCAGCCTTTTATGCTCCTGTAATACATGTGTTCAGGCAATAATTATTCAAAACATACACCATATTCCAAAATAGGTTCCATCTGTAATTTCTGATCACAGCTTCCTCTGAGTTTTCATTGCTCATATCTCTATAGTTGTGATGGGTGAGACAAAACACAGCAGTGTTTCTGTCTCTACATTGATCAATGAATCAGATGGCTCACAGCTAAAATACCAGTCCAGGGTAGGAAAAGTGTGTTTTCTGGAGGTCTTCGGTACACATGGGTTTGGCATACACCTGTGATGGCAAAGAGTTACGCTCTCATGCCAGCACCCAGACACTGCTTCTGGTGTCAGTAGTAGAGGAGCCACCTGCAGCTCAGAACAGGGAGAAGGAACTAAGAAAAAGTTTTATTAACAATGTGGAGTTTATTGTTCCCAGCACTCTGTCAAAGAGACAGTTATATCAATTTGTATGCTATTAAAATCTATGCAGTTTGTGTATGTTATTCTGTTGCCACGTTTAATACAAGTAATTTGACAGTGGAATGTTCCATAAACATAACCTGGTTGGCGCATCTGGGGACCAAAATTATACTGATTTATTTGTGGCTCAAACTAAAATCTAAAGAGGTAGATGCTGACTTTAAAAAATTATATTCAGTGCAGAGCTGATAACACAACCCTTATTTACCACACCATATATTCAACTTTAATTTTTTGTTGTTTATCCTTTTTCTCTGCAAGATGCAGCACTTGCATTGAATATAACAGTGAAATAGTGGGCAGACATGCAGTGTTATTCAGTTTTGCTGGCTGTTCTTACTGATGAAACTATAATTCTCTGGGTGATAGATAACAGAAGGTAATTTTATGGTTACTGAGAATGAGTTTGCATTTGTTGGGATAGTTACTACATAAATTTATAGATCTATTTTGTATGTACCGCATTTTAAATTTTAGTGGCAGCACAAGGAACAGTATGAGAGTAACACAAGTAGACCTGTCATGAACTCCTAGTTTAGCAGCCACTTGTAAAGGTATACTGTAATTCAACATGAAATAGCTACAGAATGTTCTTACAATCTTGTTATAAATCATGGTCTTTGGAAGGGAAGGTGCTATTAAGTCTGGTTTTTGATTTTCTTTTGCCCTTCCTCCATCATCTTATCTAGGGGAAGTGTTGAAAGGTAGGAAAGGCAATTCTGTACAGGAGGTCCTTTTAAGTGCTGAATTTAAGTGCTCTTTCAGGATTTAGCGTGTTTCCAAGCTTAACTTATAGGTCACTTTGCCCCTTGTTATCTGGGCAGACCCTGGGACCCTACAAAGACAATAAGAGAAATTGTAGGGCAAGCAGTAGGATACTACAGCTTCAGATCACAAAATTCCAACACCTGTCAAGCTATTATGACATTTACATTCAATAAATATAATACCATTCTGTGGTGAAGAAATACCGGCTTTTGTCAAAGATTTAATTGTTGGAAGAGCCATTAAGATTTCAGTTCAGGTTACAAATTTGAAGGAAGACTAGACTGACAGAGAGGTACTTGATTTGATGATCATGGGAGCAGAAGAGGAATGGAGGTGGTAGATGTGCTAATTTTGCATTTAAAAACTCACCTAGGAACATAGCAATTAGACTTTTATATATAAGAATATAACTTCAGAGTATCCCAGAAGTATTACAAAGTACTGAATAATGTAGTGGCCAAACCAAGGACATTCCTTGAAAGCTAGGTTGTCTGCAAACTACTGTAACAGAAAGTGTCAGAATTCTGAAAAAATGTGTCTATGATCTTCAGGAGTTCAAATGGAAGCTTTATTCCATTTATAAAATTAAAATGGGCAGTGTTAAATTATTTTTCTTAGATGAATTGAGGTGATTTCTTCCACCATGTTCCAAAAGAAAATGCTTCTACTCAGTTATAGTGTACCCACAAACAAGAATACACTTGAAAAATAGACAGAACAGTTGGGGGAAGAAATTGAGTGCTGTCCAATGGAGAAGTTATTCCAAATCCTCCTTTACCAAAGATATTGAAATGATGGTAAGTTTGATATAACTTACCTTATGAGGAATAACTTGGGATTTTCACAGAGTAGTTACTAGATGATCCAAGATAGCCTTATATACTTATTAAGTGATTATCAAATTCTTGATAAGCACCTGACACCTGACAATAATGCAGAAAACTTACAGCAAGATGTGTTTTAATGACTCAGAAGCAGCACAAAGAAGGACCTGGATGCAACATTTATTTTCAACTCCTAAAAATATTCAGTTGTTCTTCCCCTTTTGAGAGCAATGGGAAGGTACTTTGCATTTGTATCTTAATTGGCAAAGTGAAGGAAGCCAACCGATCAAATTATTTGCCCAGACTATCTGAAGTTGATAAGGCAGAACCCATCACTGAGCATATATGTTCTTCTGGGTGCCTGTATCTCCCAGTTTCTTTTACAACAGTTCTACTACATTATAAGTGAAAACAGAGGATAAATAAACAGTGGGTAAAAAGTCCCTTTGGGAACTGCCTACAGGAGCACACATTGATGGAGAAAATGAATAGAAGCAAAGTCAGTGCTGGGTCCTTTGAAGTCTACATGTCCAACACCCACAGCTGAGAGTCACAGGAGGACTGTGAGGGAGACCTGCTGCCTTACTGAAGTGTGAATATTCATGGGTAATGGGAAGATCCAGAGGCAGCTCCTTACTCTGAGGAAGATTTCATGCTCTGCTTCACTGCAGCATTTAATCAACAGCAAAAAGTTTATTGCTGTGTATACTCCAGTGCCAGAAACATTATCGCCTAATTAAATTGTTTCATTGTTTTGCTACATCTAGCAACATGTCTCTTTAACTCTCTGTTTTATTTAGCAGTGAGTTTACTTTAATGTCCTCAGAATGGGATATTAAATTGAAGGGGTGGCTGTTTAAACTCAAGTTCAAATCAATAATACAGGTAGGCTTTCGCTGCCAAATTCTAATGTAGAGCTTTTCACTTTGCTGCAGTCCTATGTTCACATATGATTTATGACTATTTCTGTTGGTGGGACAGACAGTTTCAAGGCCTTTTCACTGTTTAAGCTTCCTGTAATCAGTGGAATTTCCCTTTTCTGCAGTTCTTCTAATTAAACTACCACGCTCAGTTTCATTATTAATTTCAGGTGTCAAAAAGGCAAATATTTAGATATACCTGGCCCTCACAAAAACTGAAATTCTAGATACACACCGTAAGCCCCTCTAAGTAGTGAACTTATTATAAATACCCTAGATTAGCTTTGTGTTCATCCTTTATTAATTTTAAGAGCTCTAAATGGATGATACTTAAGTGTTCAAATACCCTCAAGGTTATTCCATATATTCCGAGATGGTTCAAGCCATAAGGTTCTCATTCCTGCAACTATAAATCATTAGCTATGTTACATTGCTGCTACTTTATTATTTCATTTGCATAATGAAAATTACTATATAAATAACATTACCAAAAAGCTTTATATCACAATATAAATAATTACTAGCTATTTAAAGGGAAGAGAAATGGAACTTTGTCACCTGATGGCTCCTAAAAAATGTTGCAATTCCCTTGTTCATAGTTGAAAAGTTTATTGTGTCTAGTAAAATTTAGAGTTACATAGATGAAAGGAAAAGAGAAAGTATACAAAATTGTTTGTCAAGGGCTTTTATTAGGGAGATTATTTTAGGGAGATAATGCATGCTAAAGTATGACTGGTCCAAACTCTGACTTTGAGCTGAAGTGTGCTGTATTACCAGAAAAGTCTTCTTTAACTATTGCCAGTAAACCCAGAAACTGAGGGATTGAAGATCCCTGTGAGAAATGCAGAGGACTAGCCCTGAGCTCAGCATCCTCCAGGTTGGTAGATATGCTGTGTGTCACACTGATCTCCCTTTCCTTAACCCACAGACATCTATGGCAATGATGCTTGTTCAGTGGCAAAATGTCTACCTTGCATAGTGGAGGACATCTTCATCAAGCACAAGCAGAGGACCCTTTTGGGTGTACAAAAGTCTGTGTTATATCCATATTTAAATTTACTTATCATATCTTTATATTAACTGATAAAATTTAACTGATAAACTTTTGCTTTCTGCTCATAATCCTTGTAAAAAGTAATTGCTTCCCATGACCTCATCACTAAGTGTTCACTTCTCTCCCATTAAAGAAATAAAAAATATGCTTTACTGCAATTTCTTTCGAACACTCTGTTTAATATGTTCTCCATTTGTCCATAATGATAAACCAGCTATCCTATTTTCCAGATTGTAAGAACTGTGGTTTGGAGATAGTCCATTCACTTTCAAAACGCTCTAAATTTGTAAAAATAACATCATATCTAAATTCTCTATGTTCTTTTTCAAATATTTCAATATTAAAGGTAGTTTTTGGCCTTGAACTCCCAGAAATAGAAGCAAGATGCAAAATTCTTACGAGAATCCCAGCTGTTTCTGAATTGTATAGGTGCTGTAATGTAACCTTCTCTACAAATGATAAGCAAATATTGAAAAGGGAAATGCAAAGTCAACAGAAAACAAAGCAGTTTCAGTCACGTGTAACATTGTTTCCTTTTTTTTGTTGTTTATGCCAAACAATGATTATTGGACAGTTTTTATAGTTGTTGATCAGTCTAAATAAACTATCAACTTTGATTTGATAACAAAACCAATAACATACATCAATCACCATAATTTTATAAACCGAAAATAGTGTCTTCAAGTCAATGTTGAGAAAATAGAGAGAAGGTGTACAAAACCAATCAAAGCGAGTAGTGGAAGTTTGCAACTCCCTCTTATCACTCGCTTAGTGAGGATCACAACCTAAAATAACATATTTGTAAAGAAAGTTTTGATTATCAGTAACTCTTCAGTCTGGTATCCAAACATTCAACATCTAGAAGGTTAAACCAGAAATTTTTATATAAAATTTCTAACTACAGGTAAGAATTTCTGAGTAAATTTCCATGGTAAGGGTAGTTAACAGACCACTGATAGTTTGGAGGGGATTAGAGGGAGAAGGAGAGGGAGAGGAAGGGGGAGATGGAGAGGGAGAGGGAGAGGGAGAAGGAGAAGGCTGAGAAAAATTCCAAGGCTTTTATCAGACACCGGAGAAGGTTTTCACAATGGTGTTACTGAATTTTCAAGCTAGGAGGAAGCAATAGTTCAATACACTCTGATAATGTAATAAAAAAATGCTAAAATGCATAAAATTTATTTCATGATTTTTAAATTGGTTTTGACAGAGGACTTAATCTTTACAGAAAATATAACCTCATGTAAAAATGGGACATAATCACACAACTTAGCCTGCATACTGGATGGGTTAAGCCACACCTACATCAATTGACAAATAAAAGGAAAAAATGTTTAAAAAGTACACTGAATGAAAAACGTAGAATCATTGCCTTATGACTGAAAAAGGACTCATAGGTGTCTATTTCTTCTATTTCAGAACTTCCATTTGTAAGGAAGGGAAATAACCTTTACTGTATTGTTGGAATAAAAGGAACTAGATGATTCATCTCTGTGAATCTGCTTGTTGAATTTGATGGATCATTCTTAAAAGCGACATTGCTAATCTTCAGGTTTTCTTTTTTAGGTTATTCACAGATCAGTGGGTTTTCCGGCTAATACAGGTCCTGATGCTCTTCTGTCTTCACACATGGTATTCATCATATCTTGACAAGAAAAGACCTTCAGTCTACAAATAACCTTCACTGAAGTAAGACATGTAAGTGGGTTTCTATATGAAAGATAGATTTTATGGCTGAATAAAAACAACTGTAGTTAAAAAGTGTCATTGCATGGCCTTATTTGAAGATTTTTTTTCTCAAAAGAACTTTTAGTGTTTGTTGTTAAAAATCTCTAATAGACAAAAAATAATTATTTTATCATTAGCCACAAATTCAACAGGAAAGGAAGATCAGTTGAGTATTTTATCATTCTGAAATGTGCAGCCTTTAAAATATTTAAGTATCCACATTAGTTCTTGTCAAACTAGTACAAAGCAGTGCATAATATGACCTATGTGTAAAGGCAAAACAGAATAAGAGGCTTTGGTAAGTGTGAAATATTCACAGCATGATTACTTTTTACAACAGTTAATAATTTGGTTTCCTAACACTATATTATCATTTTTGCTGTTGTTATTTTTATTATTATTATTATTAAAATCCTGAACAACATGACAAAAACCCCCCACATTCCTTTCTCTATTAGGTAATTCAGCATCAATATTACTAAAAATAATTAATGTTTACCAGCAATGGCAAACTTCAGCACAGCAGAAATCTGATTAAATTTCATTGTCCCGTACTACAGAATCAATTTAGCCTTGTATCAGAAGGAATTGGTCAAATTCTACTGTTTACCACACTACCATAACCCTAGTTAAGTCAACAGATCTCTGATATTGTAGTTTAAAACTAACTCTTCCTCAAGTGACTTACTGATTTTACAAAGCATAAGAGGAAAGACTTTGTCTCTCTTCGAAGAGAACGTTGAAAAAATATCTAAAAAGCAGACCAAACAGAAGTAGACGTAATGAAATTGAATTTCTAATATCTCTCACATATCAGCTCTATAAGGTGTACTAATAGATGTTTTGTTACATTTTTTTCCTCATTAGGAAACTTTTACTCATGTCCTGATGAGGAATGCTAAGGTGTTTCTCCCTACTTTGAGAAGCACTCTTTTCATGGAGAATGTAGAAGCTTAATATCTTCATAACAACTATTCCTAACAAGTCAGGTGGAAAGCGGTCACTGATTTCCAAGAAGGCATCACTGGGTGGGAGAAAAGGCCAAGGTAATAGGGAGACTTGTTGATGCAGGGTGATCTGTCTGAAACTCTCTCCTACAATCACATAGCTAGGAAATCCATTTTAAGCAGCATACTTAAACTATGATCATACCAGACTATAATAGTTTTATTTTCATGCTGAGTAAGTAATGAAATAAAATTTTTACTAATAACAATATAAAAATCAGAACATGCTCCTTCAAGAGCTAAATTCAAAATTAACATTTAATTCACTAAATTGTTGTGTAGAAAGGTAAAATACAACAAAATAAAACCTGACAAAACTAGGATCATATATTTTGATCATTTTCACAAGGAATTTAATATTATTATCTTTGCTGTAAATGTCTGAAAAAGTGCAAGAGAATGAAAACAATATTTCTAATACATTCTGAAAAAAAATGCTGTGACATAGCAAAACAATCACTAAGAATGAACAGCAAACATCTCTCTCTAAATGCCTCAAGATAAAAGTGCAGTTCTAACTGAGATCAAAACAGTGTAGAAACAGTTATAAACATAATGCATTCAGATAGTACTATGTAGCCAAGCAGATCTGATGTTTTTTATTTTCTCTGTTTTCTAGTTTTGTTGTTTAAATTATTGGTCTTAAATATATCTTATATGTTTGCATCTATTTGATTTGAAAAACTGTATTTTCTATACTCTCAAATATCGTAATAGGGAACTGGTAAATACAAAATACCGTAACTTCTCTATCCAAAGCAGAGAATGTTGTAAACATATTTTAAGATCTTGATGTATAAACAATTGAAAATGCTTAATAAATTCATATATGTCAGTTTTTAAGCAAAACCATCATATAGTTAAATCTGTTTGACAAGAGGAGAACCTGATGGACTTAGAAATTTAAATTAGTTCACAAAATTAAACCTTTTTCAGGAAATCTCTAATAATGTGATGCCATTTCCAACTTCAGAGCCGAAGAGTTAAAGTATGAAAAATACACTCCTTATATGAATTCTGTATGAATGTTATTCTCTTTTTTGGAGTCTCCTGAAAGAATCAGAAATGTTGAATTACATTTGAAATTTAGCATCTTAAATTTCAATACAAAAGTCATATTTTACTGATGAATGACTGAAATGTCGAAAGAACCAAACACTATACTCCCTACTCAAGTGAAACTCAGTAGTCAGTGTTAGGGGTATCAGGTACTTGGATTGTTATCAGTGTATTTCTTCACTATAGATATATTTTTTTTAATTTAAAAATTACTTAAAACAAATAAAAAAAAGATTCTAAATTAAATTTGATAGTAGTGTGCTGAAAATTTAGCACAAAATAATTTTCTCATCAAAAAACAACAAAAACATACCATTTATTGCACTGGAACACAAGCCCAGCACATGCTATTACAGTAAAAGCTAGGCATTATTTCCATCTGGCTTTGCACACACAGGATGTTGTATAAACTACCAGAAGAGCTCTATTTCATTGTAATTAAAATTTAGTGTTATATTTAAGCAATAAGGCAACTCCAGGAGACGTGATTATCATGAGATAATGACCTTGGGGTGTTACAAGGCAAGGAAGCAACCAAATGCTTCTAATCCTCCAGGGGGTATGATTATTTCAGAATAACCACACCCCCTGAGGTTGTGTGATTAGTACCAGAGACAAAATCTGTACTGAGAATAAAAAACTGATTTTGTAGGGAAATGTTGGGGGGCTGGTCTATGTAAAGTTGGTAATAAGGAGTGCTGAAACAGCAGCTTTGGATGAGTCGTGTTGTTCATGTGCTAATTCTGAAATGTCTTTAAGAACTCTCTGGACACATATAGAGCTGACAGTGATGTCATACCTGTATAAGTAATCCTCCATAAATGCACAGATCTAATCTTTTCATTCTATTTTGGTTTCATAATTTCCATTTCATAATAGCAATAAACTGTGGTAAGCAATGCATATCTGGGGGATTATTCCACTTCTCAGGTGACTGAAGTCACTCAACCTTTAGCCTCATATCTTTCAAGACATCTGAGAAGTGCCATAATTCCCCAGAAATGTGCTGCCTGTCATGTCTTATTGCTTAATTACTTTGTACTTATCAAGTAGTTGATCTTTAAATGAATGCAGAAGCACAGTATGTTTTACAATTATGGTGTGTATAGGAGCAGTATAACGCTGTTATGGCAAAACATAAAATAAGTCATTGTTACAGCAGAAGTACAAACTAAGGCTGCAGTACAAACTAGGATAAAAACTATGTTTGTAGAACATTTTACTGTTCTGATAAGTATCTTGTGTGTGGTTAAGTAATGTGACATATTCAGCTTTAATAAGGATGCAAAACAAGGACTAGAAGGAAAAGATACAACAGATAATTCAAAACTAAACTCTAATTAGAGATTTTATATTCCTTTTGCTATTGATAGTTTTGGCAGTATATTAACATTTCTGAATCTAGTGATATCATATTAGTAGTGATTCTAGTATGGAAAAAACAAGTCAAATGGGTGTATAAGCAACAACGAGGAGAGGTCACATATTGCTATTGATCTTCCAGAAAAGAAAGTGCCCAAGAATGGGACACGGTGAATAAAAGCGGTTTTTACTTGCAGTAAAGGAAATCCTGTTTGATTTTTAATGGAATCATTAAAACTAAGATGCTATTCACAGTTGTGAGCAACAGGAAAGGATGTGGAATTGAGAAACTCCATTTGCACAATTCCTAGGAGAACTATCGTTGAAAATCATCAGAGCTAGTCACTTCAGTTTCTTACTGGAGTGGTTTCCATCCTTCCTTTCCTATGGCTAAAACAGGGTTCTCTGGAAGTAGGCATTTATCTTAACAAGTGAAAAAAAAAGAACCCAAAAGAAAGCTGTTCAGACATCAAAGGCTAGATTTTATGTATCTGACTATCTACATAAGTTCACAATCTACTTCTGAGCTACAGAAGGACAGAAATGAAATACTAAAAAGAAATATTAGAACATGGATATGGATATCATGAGTTCAACATATGTTTGAAAACGTGTATACATTCCCCTCCTGCTGGTGCTAAAAATAATGTTCATCTTTTTAAAAGCAGGAAACATAGGAACACATAAAACAAAATCTTCACAGGTTTGTCTACCGAGTTTTGAGCCCTAGCTGTCTAGGAGGAGCCACACAAAAAGATTCAGCCAGCCCAGAAATTCTGTTGCAGTATATAGTGCAGTAATTCAAAACCAAGGAAATGACTGCTTTCATACAAGAATACTAAGCTCAAAGACAGTTTTAATGGTTTGGAAATACAAAAAGATACATTTAGCAATATAACAAAATAATATTTATTCACAACTGGTTTTGTCTGCATTGTCTATACCATGTAAATAAACTTAGAGAGAATAGATTATAGATATTATAATTACATATATAATTATATATAATATAATTATAGAAAATAGATATGATTGTTAATACTGATTGTCTCATTTAAAAGTGGATTTTTATGCTAATGTAACATATTTCAGTAACAGAACTATAATGCTTCATTAAAGGAAAAATGGCTGAAATTAAAATCTACTTTACACTTACCAAGTATCTGTCTTACATTCCCTCATTTTGGCTTGATGGCAAAATCGATGCTTGGGCCTGCTCAAAGAGGTGTCCTTCCCCTTCAGAGAAAGTATCCCACTCAAAGTAACATTGCAAAAGTGACTGACTGACAGACATATGACAGGCATACAAATACAAGTACCATGTCTCATATGTAAGTACGTCTCAATGTTTCAGAGAAATTTTTCCCTCATATGGTGTGTCAAGAAGAAAGTTCCTCTTGGAGAAACAAGGCTGAATTTGGCCAAAATAAAATCCAAAGCACCTTCATTTCCCTGATAATATGTGATTCAAGAAAATCATATCTAACACACATTACCTGTGAATCTATAGTATGTAACTATGAACCCGAAAGAAAATAGATTTGAAAATTTCCAGCTGAACTCAAAATGTAGCACTATCTCTGTCCATTGCAGTATAAAGATTAATTCATGTTCTAACAAGCTCCTTCACATTCTGCCTTCCCTGTGACGCTAGGAACTTATCTATTAATGCTGAATACTTACAGTGAGAAATTTTAATACTCTGCCATACTAGAAAAAAAGACTTCCCATGCTAGCATCCTAATTTTCTTGATACTTACTGTCACTGTAACCCTTAATTTAGAGCACAGAAGTGGCACAATGGTAAATTACGGCACTCCTCAAAAGCTTCACCTTCCAACCCTAGCACTGTGATTGTGTCAGAAATTGAAAGAAGAAGAAGAGGTTATTTCTCAGTGAGTGTGATGTCACATTGAGCAAGAAGGAACACATGAAGTGAAGAGATTTGCAGTGCCAGTATATTAGTTCAGAGCTCGTCACTCACATCTGAATTTCTCGAGCATTCTTCTTGGCAATTTTTAAAACTTGCCACTTCAAAGCTTCTTGAAAACCGTTAATAAGGGTGGTGCATGGAGTTGGTATAATATTGAATGTCATTTAGGTGTAGATATATTTGCTTGATCAATTTAGAAATAATCTGTTTTTATTAAAAAAAAAAAAGAGAGAGAGATGTCAAAGAAGGAATTCTACATACAGAAGAGCACTAAGAAGGGGTTTTCTTCCTAACTGCTGGGGGATTCTCAGCTGATGTTACTTGAGTGGTGATAGCTTTTCATACCTTGGATAAAGATATGGAAGGAAGGTCAGAGATGAAGCTATGTAAAAACTACAAGTTGTTTTTCAAAGACTAACATAAAAATTGTCTAAGTACCTCATGAAGAGTGTTTGATCAGCAAGTTCCAAAAATATTAAAAATCCAGTCTGGGGCCATGCATAAAGGCAGTCACGAAGGCAAAGAAGCATGATGTATTATCCCATAGGATGGCATCATTTGTATGTTCTCTGTGGACCTGAAAGGTCTTGTAACCCCCAGTATGAAGATGTTTAATTAATTAACCTACCTGGATTCCTCTCAGCTAGAGCCAAGACTTTAATATACAGTCAGTGAGTGATAGAGACTATATTAAACCAAGGAAATTCAGAAGCAAATAATTTAAACTCCCGTCTGACCCAAGCATGGCAGCACCTTTCTGCTTCTTGGTCCCCAGGAACACAGAAAGGGGATTCATTGCTCCCTCAGAGAGAAAAAAAAAAAGCCAGGGTGAGTGAGGGGGATCGAGGGTTTGGCATGCACAGAAGCACATTTCTGCAAACAGATTGAGACTGTCATACAGCACTAGCTTTTTTTTCTGACCTGTCAAGGGCAGAGAAGGTTTTTGCCCACCTGGCAGTTGGGAGCCAAGAGACAGGCAGGGGAAGAGACCAGAGACAGAACTGGAAAAAGGAGGCATAGTGAGAAAGAGAATAGTGTCTCTGGAGTATTGCAGGTGACATGCATTGAAGTGGAAGAAGACAGAGGTATCTGGGAGATATCATGGCATGAAGTCACTCGGGGTACTAAGATAAGACAGACTGAGAAGTTTAGAGGGAAGCAGGGAATATAAGGGCCAAGAAAAGCACTAGGTTGACCAGCAGGCATACAGAAAGTAGAAAAACCGAACCCTTTTAGCTCAGTTTAAAGCACGTGCTGCTGCCAGGACTAACACCATTTTAGCACTTATGGTATGAATTTTGGATGAAACAAAATTATCTGCAAACAGAAGTACTATTTCCAAGAAGGCTGCTGTAATATCTTTCAAGGGGAGTGAATAATTTCTTCTTATTTTTTCCATTCAAATGCTGAATGGAACTACCTCTGATCAAAAGCATGATCTGGATGAAGAATAGTGTGGTCTAATTTATAAAAAAACTGATACAACTGAGGCAACAGACAAAGACAAGAGAAAAGGTGAGTCAAATCAAACGTTGAAGTATACATGAAAGATAAATAAATGAGGAATAAAAATTGTACCTTGAGGAATTTGTTACAATATGGTAACTGTACATTCAAAACCCCTCTACTGCAAACTTGAAATATCCTTCATCTCACTTGTGAGGCTTCTTACAGTAATTTTATTTAACTCTTCCCTCATAAATTCAGTTCAGATTTTGCAAGCAATACACTGCAGAAAACTGTCTTGTTGCATTGTAAAATAAGTATACCAGTCCAAAAATCAAAAAGGATGGTAGTTTTTGTTTTCTCAATGGTAGCTAGCAAAAAAATCTTGCTAAAATATTCTGTATGTAAGAGTAAAAACCTATTATCATTCTTGATACTTCTAACCCAGTGGAATTCATGTTTTATAAATGAAATGTTAGATCTTATTTCTTTATTGACTGGCAAAAGCCAGGAAAATCCCAGTAGAATACCTACAGTAGATCTTTTCTGACATGGGGCAATTGGTTGTTTCATTACAGGGAAATCAAACCAGATGTAACTTGATTCTTTATTACCTTCTTGTAGGGGAGAAATGAGTCAATCTTTGGAAACCAGTATGGACAATAATTCAGATGATAACTTTAAGAAAGCATTTTAGTGTTTAAGGCCAGACAAAATCATGAGATTTTGCTTTACAGCATTTAAAACTTAACAAAAAGCAGTGCTGCACTTAAAATACAGGAACATTTTGTCAATACTAGTAAAATAAATTTTTACATTATTTTATTTCATTATTACTTTTAAAACTTCCTGGTATGAGGGCTGGAAAATATTTAAACTTGTATACAGGACTGTTATCTAGTGGGAAAAATAATGTGTATTTCATCTATGTTCGAGAAGAATGACAATATCCCCAGATCCCCTCACTTAGGCTGCTTCTCATTTCCCTGTAGTTGACAAATCTTAACTGCTCATGCAAATTCCATCAGTAGTCAGTCATGAAACACAGGATATTCAGATGGTGAGTCAACATATGTTTTTAGATGCATTTCTATGGATGGAATGAAACCTACTTTGGAGACCTTCCTTTTCCTTACTCCTTCCTTAGGCAGACCTACCTAAGTTTATAATTAAACTTGAAAGTTGGACTGTATAGAAAACTTGAATCAGTTAATTTAAACAAGAAGTAACCCAGCTTTACTGATTAATTTCTAATTACCTAAATATGCTAATATGTAAAGAAAAGATATGAAATGGCATGTACTATGTACTTGACTGATACAACAGTCAGCATTATACAAGTGAAATTTGATATGTCAACAGTTGGATTAGGTGCATAAGCTTAATAATTATTAAGGCATAATAAACTTTGCTAAAAGGAATCTCAAGAAATTCAATAAAATGAAATGCAAGGTCTTACACTGGGAAGGAATAACACCATGCACCAGGAATGACAACAAATGCAAGATCTAAAAACTATCGCAGTACTAACCTTTCCTAGCTTTACTACACTTTTTTAATAGCTAAAGGTCATCCAAGATTTATGCCTACCAAAATAAATAAGTAGGTTGCTAATGACTAATGTAGCCAGGCCCCAGAAACCTGTCTTTTTCAGTTCATTTAACAGAAGTCATGAATCCTATCTAAAATGAGGAAAACAAACAAACAAACAAGAATGTTGTACCTTTTGGGGGAATACAGTATAGCATTAGAAGCACATTGCACTTCAGAATTTGAAACCTGAATTTTGCAGTAAAGTTCGTAACAGGCAGATGGAAAATTTTCATTTAAAAAGTGGAATGTAGGCATATCTTCTACGCCTAAATTCGTAAACATTTGAATAGTTTAGTTCAGAACAGACTCGAGTATTTCCAGTATCTTTTTTTTTTTTTTAACAAATCACAATAAAAAATAAGTCAGAATTTTGCTAATTGTTGCAGAGAACACAAAGAGCACAGTTATTTCTCTATGATATTTTTCTGGAACCTGCAATCTCGTAATTTTTCTGTTGGCATGGAAACCCTTGATGTGATATTGAATTAAGAGCTACCTCTTGATGGCCATCTTCATGCAATATCCAAAACCTTTTTCACCATCACAGGTGCAGTAAACACCTGAGATCTCTGCATGAAAAAAGTGGAGAAGTTGATTCATACCTTTGCCATGTCTAGGAAGGGCTACTGAAATTTATTATTTTAGATAAGTCGAGCTAAAATGCCTGCTAAATGCATTTCCCATTTTGTTAAAACACCAATTGCAGCAAATCTACCCAAACTCAATATTGTTTATCAACCCACTTCTATAAATTTTTCCATTTACTTGTAGTAAAATATCACATTTATTTTAAAAGAAAGATTTCATCTGGAGAACCATACCAGTCTAGATAATTTGCGTGTTTATTTAATAGATTTTGAAAGGGACTTTCAAGTATGTCTCCATAAGCATTCACACAAGTAAGTAATAGAGTTTATGCTTGCAAAGCCCATTTTGCCAAAAGAGATTTACTTCTCCATCTTACATCTTACAGGAAAGTGCTAAATCTATCATATGCATGCAGAGATGACAATGTTTTAAAATATAGGAAAAAAACCAAGTAGGAAAAAGGCTTTAGTACACCCATGGAGCCAGGAATTCCAGAATTTAGCCCAGATTTAAAGTGGATTTTCTCTGGGAGGTACCAGCATTCTCCTGAGAAACTGTCTGCCCACGGCTTGGATGGATTACTGTTTGCTATGCAGAAAACAGGATGGACGGCCAAGCCCAGAGAGTGGTGGTGAATGGAATTGAATCCATGTGGCAGCCAGTCATAAGTGGCTCAGTATCGGGGCCAGTCCTGTCTAATACCTTTATCCGTGATCTAGACCCTCAGTAAGATTGCAGATGACACCAAGTTGGGTGGAAGTGTTGATCTGCTGGACGATAGAAAGACTCTGCAAAGGGATTTGGACAGGCTGGATTGATGGTTCAAGGCCAATCACATGAGGTTCAGTTAAGGCCAAGTGCTGAGTCCTACATTTGGATCACAACAACCCCATACGGCACTACAGGCTGGGGGAAGAGTAACTAGAAAGCTGCCCAGCAGAAAAGGACCTGGGGATGCTAGTTGACAGCTTGCTGAACATGAGCCATCATTGTGCCCAGGTGGCCAAGAAGGCCAGTGGCATCCTGGTTTATATCAGAAACAATGTGGTCAGGAGGACCAGGGCAGTGATCATCCCCTGTACTTGGTATTGGTGAGGTCACACATCAAATGCTGTGTCCAGTTCTGGGCATCTCATTTCAGGAAGGATATTGAGGTGCTGGAGTGTGTCCAGAGAAGGGCAATGGAGCTGGTGAAGGGTCTGAAGCACAAGTCTTATGAGGAGTGGCTGAGGGAGATGAGGTAGTTTAGCCTGGGGAAGAGGAGGCTGGGTGGGGGGAGCCTCTACAACTACCTGAAAGGAGGTTGTAGTGAGGTGGTGGTCAGTCTCTTCTCCCAAGTAACAAGCAACAGGACGAGAAGAAAAGACCTCAAGTTGCCCCACGGGAGGTTTAGATTAGATATTAGGGAAAAATTCTTCATGAAACAGGTTGTCAAACATTGAAACAGGTTGCCCAGGGCAATGGTGGAGTCCCTATCCCTGGAGGTATTTAAAAGATGTGCAGATGTGATGCTTAGGGACATGGTTTATTAGTGTACTTGGCAGTGCTGTGTTAACAGTTAGACTCAATGATCTTAGAGGTCTTTTCTAATCTAAACAATTCCAAGATTCTCTGATTGTTAAAGTAGCAATTTCAGGACAATACTGTTACAGCTCACTTCCTGTTTTAGTGGTTTTGAGAGAAACAATCTGGTAGTTTGTCTCAATTATTTTTTTTTCCATAACCTTACTTAACATAAATTGCTAAAAACAGAAATGGAAACTGTGCTAATCTCAACCAATTTTCTGCATGAAAACTGTAGATTTCTTCTCCTTATTTGTGCATATAACCTAATAAAGTGTTATTGAAATAGATTGTTTCTTTTAGAAAGACACCTGACATTGATAAAAGGACTCCCAGTGATGAGGAATTTACCATATTCTTCACTAATCCGTTGCAAAGCTGATTGCCCTCACTGTTATAAATGTGTATCTTGCATCTACTCTTTCAACTGAAATCCCTTGCGACTGCACGTTGGTTCAAGTAAGATGCCATGACTTGTGTAAGAGCTTAATACATCAATGACTGCTTCAAGTGCTGACAATACGCTGACAATACAAAATGAGTGGGCTTTCTCCAACCACCAGATCAGATACAATAATCTTGTTACAGAACATTTATGCTTAAATTTAAATTTATAAAGCATTGCACAGGATTTTAACCATGCTATTTCACTGACCATAATGGAAATTGTCTGACTGCATGCCCTACAAGCTGCTGATAAAATGTATGTGTTAGGCACTAAGAGCAAGATATATGAAATGAATTGGGTGCTGCTGTGCTGGGATTTGTAATGCCTAAACTTTTAAGCTGCTTGACTTCCTTTCTGCTATCAAGGTCCTGGATTAGATGGCCAAGACTCAGTGGGAATAACACCATAAATCAGTGGGAGCACATAGCTGTCTCACAGCAGCTAGAAAGCTCTGTAGGAAGCCTCTTTATTCTATCTATGATAAAGCTTAAGCTATTGCTAAGGAAGAAATATATATTGAATCACTTTTCTGGCCACAGTTTAGCAGCTTACTCTGAAATTAAAAGGCACTGAAGATGGTTTCTGTGTTTTCAAATCATGTGTCCAAGAGGTAGCTATACTTATCACCTTCACTGTGAGGGGATGACACAGAAGGAACACTTCAAGAGAAGGAAATAAGAGTGATGATTCTTTTACACAAAAGGACCTAGGTTAAACCTCCTTTGCAATATGTGTGAAATTAAAAATCAACTCCTTCCTATGCCTGAAATAATTTTATCCACACGACCCAAAAGATCAATCTAAGCACAGCAAACATCATCAGACTCTTTTCTGAACTACACTATGAAGTTGCATACGGCCATCACCCTTCAATTTAATTTCCTAAGCCGGGTCCCCAGCGTGATGTTCCTGGCACCCCCATTTTCTAACCTTGCATTCCCAAATAAAGATTTAAATCCCACAATCCACATGCCTCAGCCTTTCACAGAATCCCTAAATGGTTGAGGTTGGAAGAGAGCTCTGGAAGATACCTAGTTCAACTCCCACTTCTCAAGCAGGTCACCTAGAACTGGTCACGCAGGACCATGTCCAGAGAGCTTTTGAATATCTTTCAGGAGGGAGATTCTACAATCTCTCTGAGCAACCTGTGTCAGTGCTCAGTCACTCACAGTGAAAGGGTGTTCCCTGATGTTCAGATGCAATCTTCTGAGCTTCAGTTTGTACCCATTGTCTCTAGTTCTGTCACTGGGTAGAACGAAAAAAAGAGCCTGGTTCCATATTTTTTGACCCTCCCTGCAGACATTTATATACATTGACAAGTTCCTCCCTGAGCCTTCTCTTCTCCAGGCTGAAGTCTCTCAGACTTTCCTTACAGGAGAGATGCTCCAGTCCTTTCATCATCTCATGGCCTTTTGCTGGACTCTCTCCAGCATGTCTGGAGATTTGCTTAGTACTGTTCAGTACTGAGAAGCCCAGAATTAGAGACAATACTTCAGAAGTGTCCTCACCAGTGTTGAGTAGAGGGAAAGGATCACCTCCCTTGCCCTGCAGCAACCACATGAAGAAATCCAGGATGTCATTGACCTTCCTTGTGTCAAGGGCACATGGCTGCTTCATGCTGAGCTTGTTGTCCACCAGGACCCCCAGCTCTTATTTTGCAAAGGTGAGTAGTTCCCAGCATAAATTGGTACATTTCCACTCAGCTGCTCCCATAGTTACTGTTTTTTAAACTCCTGCATCATGAACAAGTGAGATGTTCTTTGGTCCTTGTTGCCTGAAGCCTTACTTTTGAACCGTATGGGTTACAGAAGCAGCACAGTACCACAACATATCAGAGCTAGGACTTCCTGCTCTGATGAGGTGAGAGAAAATGGGGAAAAGAACTGGGCAGGGGTAAGGAGAGAAATACAGGAATAATGATCTACCACATTCAGCTGGATTCTTGGACAGGGAGACACAACTTATGCATTTCACATAAGTCATCAGGACTAAAAATAATTTCATGCTCATATGTAAAAGATCTCATCACTAAGTGCCACAGTTCTATTTAACTTTAACTCCTTCAATTTACTGTCAAATTTAGTGCCAGATTTTTCTATGGAAAAGACTTTTTCAAATATATGTTGAGTTATTTATTACATAGCAATTTGTCTCAAAAAATCAAACCTCCCTGAAGCACTGATCATTGCAGTGATCAAAAATTATGTTTACTCCTTTCACCACAAAAAGAGTTACTCACAAAGAGAGTAACTTCTTCAACAAACGTCAGTGATCTGTACCCAAATTTATATCATAAACACAGGGCTATAACACGACACTTCAAGGTTTGAATCACACAGAGGTAAACAATGAGACAGAGACAGAGTTTCAAGTCCTTTGTCCCATGCCCCTAGTGTCTCATTTAGTATTGCAGATATAACATTAGTCATACAGTTATATTATAATTCAAAAGTGTGATCTAGTTAGGAGCAGCCAGGGCAGAAGTTAGGAGACCTATCTGCTATTTCAAATTTCATAATTTCTTTCCAAGTGAGCAAATCCCAAAACATGTTTGTCTCAGAAATAGAATTATGTATATCTATTTTTATTAATAAATGAGATGTTATGTTGTCATAATTTACTAAAAAATATTGTTAGTATTAGCAGGAAAGCAAGACATAACCTGACTGCATGATTTACATTTTATGATAATCTTTGACATGACTTCATTGTACTGAGTGTTTAACAAAGTAGCATTCAGAGTGCACTACAACGTACATGGCTGCGGTTTATAATCTGCTGGTATGAACTGAATAATACATATCTTACATAATAGTGGTCTAAAATATAATACGTGTGTTCTTGAATCATGAGTTTGCAAGCTGTTCTATCAGACCCTGGCTGGAACCCTAGAAGTTTATACAGAAATCACCATATAGATCATTGCTGTTGCATGCAGAAACTTATCTTGTCTTTCTGTTTTACACTTAAGAAAAAAAGGTTGAAATATGTCAGCTTCTCTTGCTCTCATTTTATCTGGAGTTTTACTCTCACCCTTGCAAGGGGATTCAGCCAGTGTTTAGCTCTGCATAACTTTATCAATTCTCTTACCTTTGTTAGCATGAAAAAGACTTTGATATGTGCTGATGACAGAGAGGTACTCCCTGAGGTATGTGGATTTCGGAATGGATGCATTTCTTTTTACAGAGTCTTGAGATTCTAAAAGGTTCTCATGAGATATGGTAAAGGCAAAATTAAAGATTCCTGAAGTAACTCCATAAAAGGACACAAAAAGCTTAATAAATCATGTAGAGTGCACAACGGAGCAACAAACTCTAAGATTTCTGGGGGATGAGGGACCTCAAACACCACCTCCAAAACCTATCATTAATCTCATCTTTACATCACTATGTTACACACCAGCTGAGGGAACTATTTCTCCCTGTTTGTTAGTAATCAAACAAAGCATTTTTGTGTCTCTCAACATTTAACATTCAATTTGTTAAATGTCACAGAAGAAAAATAAAATGAAAAAGACACCAGTTAACAATGTAGTGTTTAATGTTTCATCATCCTATGACTCTGTTTCTCCATGTTGACCTAATTTGCCATGACAGGAACACAGTCTGTGTTTCAGAACATTCCAAGTGTAGAAATTACTAAATCTTAGTGAGAATTGTATGCTAGCTTAGCAAACAGAGCCATCTTCATTGACATTATTTTAATAGTTTATAGTAAATCCGTGTCATTAAGAAGGTACAACTGTACTAAATGAAACATGATTTGTTTAGATACCTAATATTTTAATTGTCCCTGCTAGGAGTTGATCCTTCCTCATATGGCACTCTGACATTCTTTCTCAATGTAGTTAGTTGCTATCTTGCCAGGTTAGCTGTAAATTCAAATTTTGTTAGGACTGAACAAAATCTCTCAACATAAAAACTTCAACTGGAACTGGACAAGTAGGCTAGAAGGCTAAAATAATAATATACCCTCCATCCATTGGTCACATATTTAAATCCATCCATATCTGTTTTTATGCATTGACAGCAGTGGCTACTGCAGGACCTTCACTCATGGCAGACAGAAGTCCACATCACGAAACCGTAAATACAAATAGTCTAACAGTCTTTAAAGATCTTAAGTGAGAAGAACTGAAAAGCTGATAAAATTAAGCTTCTCTTTCACCTTCAACGCAGCCATTCTAAAACAAAGTTGAGGCGTTTTGGCATTATTGTAAGGTTGTATTTCCCCGTTTAATTATCCTGCAAATGCAAAAGGGTCTATAGCAGTCACTGCTATTATGTGCCAACTCTGAAATGTAAGAATTCAGAAAATGGAGAAGAACGATGAGCAAAGTGGTGAAGATTTAGGTTAGATGTCAGATCGGAACATTCTGCTGAAATTATTGAAAAATACTTGCTGGCAGAGAGAATAATAAATCTGACCAACCACATTTATTAAAAGTATTCTCTATGCATTATTTATTTACAAATAATCACCTTCTATATATTTAAGTATTAGAGAGACTCTGTTTTTCCCTAGAAACTTAATTAATTTAGCTGTCCCAGTATAACCCATTTATTCAATTTGTCTACTTTTTTATTCTACAAGCTACCTGTAATTTGAGCTGTCATATTAATATATAGTGATTCCAATGCACTTAATCAGAACAACTCTAAAATGAAAAAATGGAGGAAAACGCATAAACATTTACAAGGTCATCTGCAAGCATATAATTTCATGAGTGAAAGTATCCTGTGAGGCACACTTTAACCTTAAAAGACAAGGTCAACCTGAGTATACTAATTTCTTTATTCCTACATAAATAGGTTTCATGCATACTATTTAGTATCTACCATTTTATATTGATTCAGAATTGTGGATTAATTCCCATTAATTGTGTTCTCATAAATTACTTTGGATACACTTTCCACAGTATTCCTTTTTCTTCTCCTATGATGGAACTTAAGAAGAGTTTGGTCTGGGAATGTTCCTTTATCTGTTGTTGTTCCTGAAACTTTTCACAGCTAAGAACAGTTCCCAAGGGAATGTAAAAAAATTTGACCTAGCAATGGAAACATAGGCTTTATTAGAATCGAAGCAGCTTTGCAAAAAATAGAACAGATTTGAAGAAATTTGTTTAAACTTATCACACACAGATAGAAGTACATGTCTAAATGTAAGGAAAAGAATCCATTCCTTCCAACAAAGATCAGAAGTGAGAAAACAAACAAAGTAGAAGAAAAATCCATGACAACTTATGGATTATATTCATCTACTAGGGTTCCTTGCCTCTGACACTATTATCCTAAACATGACATTAAGGTATAGCCTGCAGTCCAGTTATCTGCCTGTTCAGGATGATAAGGGGCAGGAAGCAAGTGTGGGACAGTGAAATTTAGTGATTTTTGTCAATATCCTCTCAATGTCAAACAAGACAATATCACTCCACTCAAAGAAACTTTAGATCAGATTCGAGTTACAGACAATGGAGAGCACCAGGCACTTCTAGGATGCAATTATTTGTTCTAGACGTCTATTTCAGATGCCCTCAATCGCATCCTGAAAATACATAGCACTCAGCAGCGTACAGGGGTATTGTAGAGGGTCGATCCTGGCTGTACCCAAGGTACCTACCAAAGCCGCTTTATCACTCTCCTCCACAAGTCAACAGGGGAGAGAAAATATAATGAACGGTTCACGAACTGAGATAAGGACAGGGAGAGATCCCTCACAGATTACTGTCATGGGTGAAACGGACTCGAGTCTATTAATTGAATTTATTACTAACAAAATCAGATCAGGATAATGAGAAGTAAAATAAATCTTAAAAACACCTTCACCCCACCCCTCCCTCCTTCCCAAGCTGTACCTGCATCCCAGAGGTGCAGGGAGACAGGGAATAGGGGTTACGGTCAGTTCATCACAGACTGTTCCTGCCACTGCTCAGGAAGAGGAGTCCTTCCCTGGCTTCAGCGTGGGGTCCCACCCACAGGAGACAGTTCCCCATGAGCTTCTCCATTGTGAGTCCATCCCGGTAACCGTTCTCCATGAACTGATGCAACACGGATCACTTTTTCATGGGGTGCAGCCCTTCAGGCACAGGCTGCTCCAGTGTGGGTCTCCCACAGAGTCACAAGTCCTATGAGAAAACCTGTTCCAGGGCTTCTCTCTCCATGGGTCTTCAGGTCTCTGTCAGGAACATGTTCCAGCACAAGCTTCCCACGGGGTTACAGCACTTCCTGCTCCTCCTCCACTTACCTTGGTGTCTGCAGAGTTGCTCTTCTCACATGCTTTAAGTTGGCTCTTCTCTGGCTGCAATTACTTCTGCATAATACCTTTTTTTTCCATCTTAAATCTGTTATCACAGAGGTGTTATTGTCATTCTTGATTGACTCGGCCTTGGCCAGGGTCAGGTCCATCCTGGAGCTGGCTGGCAATGGCTCTGGGGGAAGCCTCTGGCAGCTTCTCATGGAAGCCACACCTGCAGCCCCCCTGCTACCAAAACCTTGCCATGTAAACCCCATACAGGCATCTAGAAAATTAATTCACCTGTGGACAATGTAGATGGTACATGTTTGGTCAAAACCCATGATACATCTCTGGTTACTTTGGCACATTTCTTTCATTTGGGAAAGTCAGTGAGAAGCCTTATGAGTGACCAACTCCACTGACACCTGTATTCCAGAACTCCCGCAATGTTCGATGATTTATAATGTCAAATAAATTATGTTATCTGAATATTTAATTCTTATTTAGTAAGTTTGAGGCAATGCTGTGTCCAGTTGCCTTTTCTGTTGAAACATCAGGTCAGATTTATGTCTCTGCAGAGCTTTCACTAGGGCTCTGTTTTCTGAGGAGTATAAGAGGACAACGCTGAACTCCCTGTACTCTGAACATGCATTCAGTTAGAGAATCTCTGGCATCAGTTTTCTTTATTAAGTGCCAACACAGGGAAACACCAGGAAACTCATGCCATAGTATATCAAAGATATTGACAACATTCAGCTCCCTATTTTCTTCCCTTTTTTTTTATTTTAATTTTCTAGTTCAGCTAAGCAATAAGCAGAACAATGTGTGCATTGATGGTCTTATGGAATAGAGGTGACAAAAATTAAGAGCAATATTTAAAGAAAACAAAAGTATAAAGAACTAGTCACCTATCACCACTGCTTCTAGAGACAAAGGTTTCCAGCACAAAGCATGTCATTAGTTTCCTATCTACTTCAAGGATTATTCAGTATCACTTCCAGCCAAAAGAGATCTTTTTAACTCAACATTTTCACTTAAAATGCTCACACCTTAGTTCTTTAGGACTAAGGCCTTCCTGTAGTAACCCATGGCTTTATCACTTCCAGATTTCATAATCAAATATGACACCATTCAGAGCTACCCAAACAAGCAGAATTTGGTGGACCTCCTTATTAAATAACTTTCCCGAGAGAATACGTAAACCTTGGCTGCACTAGCTGTAAAATTACCAGAGCAAAGTTTGCAGCAGTCACTGGGAACAATAAAACCAATAAATAATAATAAACAGATATATTTCTGAGAGATCCCTTATCCCTCACTCTTTGGTATCACCATAGCAAATCTAATCACAAGTGTTTGCACTTACACTGCTGTGCCATTAGCAATAACATCAGTTTCTCATGGGAGTTCATCTATATTTGATTTTTTTTTTAAACTGTTACTATGTTATCAGTTAATATTTCTAATTAATAGAATATTAGTAGCAGAGACTTTAGTTCCTCAGCCTATTCAGTGTTAGGCTACAGACCAGACTTTAGCATCACAAGGAACAAACTTCTTTTTTAGGCAAAGTTTATAATTGAGATCTACTTTGCTCTGGGAGCTCCTTTCTCTCTTGATTAGACAGGATCTTGTTATCTTCAACCATCTATTCTTTCAGGCTTTTTTAAACACATTGCTCATGGAACTGTGAGTGTTTAAGAGGAGGTAACAGACACTAAAAGGATTCACAGGAGTTCCTCTTTTCAATCCTTTTATGTATATTTTTGTAAGATATAGTTTTAAAATTATGTGTTGCATTTGGAGTAGGAGTGTTTATATGGAAAACTCTTTAACATATAAATAAATAGCTTATCCTGTGAAAGCTAAATAATCCCACATCTTGATACAGTAGTTTCATGCTGTGGGTGCAGTCCAGCTAGTAAAACAGTTGTAGTGTAATACTATAATTGCCAAAATTCACAACTACCATTTTTAACTAAGGTAGGTTTTAAAATCTCTTTACAGCTATAAACCAAACATTGATATTTACCACGAAGTCTCTTCATGCTATGTTTCATCCCATTTTGTCAATCAATACCTAATACAATGTTAGTTTAATTATATACATACAATGTAATTATATGTAGAATATAATTATATTATAAGTAGAAATCCTCTTATTAAACATAACAATGCTTTAGACATGATTAAACTAAAGAAACAAAGCTCTACAGCGTTGTGTACAATTATTATCTAAACAAAGAGCTGAAATGTCTCATGAAGATGGAGCACAATAAAAGTGATTGATATGTCATCTTTTTGTATTAGTTATGATATTGTATGCTGACTACTCTTCAATGCACTCTAGATACAAAAAAGTGTGTCATAGTGCTGGTTGAAGACATATATATTTCTGTTATTGATCTAACCTGTTTAAATTACACTATTGTTTTCAAGGAAAGCTTATAATCCTTTTTAGATGAATGACGTTTTCTTTTTAGCTTTAGTGCTTTACAGAAAAAAAGGTGAAGCAGAGAGAGCATCAGATCTAGGGAGCATATGCATCAGCTATTACCAGTCACCTAGCTCATACTTACTTCGTTAATGTAGTTTCAGAAGGTCAGACTTGTAGCAGATGTATTGCTCAGGTGACAACAGGAACACCAGCACTCACATGCATGTCACTCACAAAAGTAAAACATCTCTGCTTCAGCCATTGCTGCCCAATCAGGACACCATTGCAATGAATAAATTGTTACACTTAGTCTCATAAATGTATGTAAAGAAGAACTGCTATCACTGTACTTCCTTCAGATCTACAGAACAGATCTCCTCAGATGCAGAAAAAGGAGGCCTTCTGCAGAGAGAGAGGGAAAAACATGTATATGTTCTCTAAGCTGGTCATACCATATGGGAAGAAACCTACAAGGCTGGTGCATTTCCAAAGCACAAGTTAGACAACAATGAACACGGTGGATCGACATCCCAAATGTACATTCAGTGCAGGGTGTAAAACCCAATCTAATTGTCAAAATGTCAGTACCTATGTGTAAGTTGAGAACCTTGGTCCATGTTGCACAAAACATGGTTGACCTTGGCTGGACAGCAGGTGCTCACCAGACTGCTCTATCATCCCCTTCTCATCTGGACAGGAGAGAGAAAAGATGGAAAACAATTTCTAGATTGAGATATGGCAGTTTAGTAAAATGAAAGTGAAAGGTTGCACATGCACAAGAGAAGGAAAAAACCCAGAGATGTTATTCTCTACCTTCCATCAGCAAGTAATGTCCAGCCACTTCCCGGGAAGCAGGGCTTCAGCACACGTAGCAGTTGTTCCAGAAGGCAAACATTGTAAATAACGAGTGTCCCCCCTTCCTCCTCCTTTTCTTAACTGACATCATATGGTATGGAATATCCCTCTGGTCAGTTTGGGTCAACTGGCCTAATTGTGTCCTCTCCCAGCATATAGTCCACTGCCATCCTACTGATGGGGAGCAAAATGCTGGGGAGACAGCACTGACACTGTACCAGCACTGCTCGGCAGTAGCCAAAGCACAGGTTTGTTATCAAAACTTTTGCAGCTCCAGTGCAAAGCACAACACTGTGAGGGCTGTTGTGGGGAAAATTGACTCCACCTCATCCAGACCCAATGCAGCTCCCATTATGGTCAGCTGAATGTTAGTCAATGGAAGCAAGAAGGCTGTACATCTGACTAAATATCATTAACTACTCTGGGGTGATTTTAAGAACTCTCAGCATCTATTACTTTTATGGACTAGATGAAAGCTTAGATACTTAATTCATAGGTTGGTGCTGGTATTTAGAAACCTAAATTTAGATTTTCAGAATCCAAATCTGACGATCTCTATAGGTACCTACTAACCTAGGTCATTCCGTGATCTCGTGATTTCTCAGTTTCATATGCTTAGTCAGCAGAAGATGATGAAACAATGAAAGATTTTGAATAGCTCTTTCAACCTTCTGAAAACTTTGAAATCATAATCATTACCACATATTACAAGACTGTTTAGAATTTTGCTTTGCAACAGAAGTTTAGCATCAGCACAGAAACATTTAACCTTGATAAAAACAAATCAAATTTTAAAACACTAGTGATTTTCATGTTCAGTGCCTCTTTTTGTTTATCTCTTCCAACTTTAATCTCTTAGTTTTTTTATATGTATTTTATCATTAAATTTCAAAAAAAACATGTTCAAAATGAGTAACTGAATCTTTTTGTACAGTTACCAGTTCATAGTCAGTGACTGGTGAAGGGAGATATCCATTAGCAAAGTAATGATAATCTAGTTTAATAGACTTCACCCATCTACAAAGCACACTCAGAAAGCTGTGATCACTTCTAACCCATAATACACAGTTCTCAGCATGGTGTACACTCCCTTTCCTCCACTTTCCTTTATATCTTCATCTCTCTGCTACCTTTGAGGGTGTGTAGCATTTCTTGGGGGTTCACCTTGGTCCATGTTGCACAAAACATCTTGTATTGAAGTCACCTACTGAATATATTGAAGTGCTGCTTTGAAAACATATGCCTGTATTTTAAAGTGAAGTGAATTTCTATTTACAGATTAAGCAAGATTTAGATGAGATCAATGAAGACTCCCTTAGCTGATACAAAAACTAGATTTTGTAGACTTTAGAATAATCAAAGAGTTAATGTTTCATTCCTTCATGACTAAAACTCACCCGTAGGCTTTTATTATGTTAATATTCCAAACTTGCAAAGCAAAAAACTCAGTAAACTGAAGTTAACCAAAGGGGCTGTTTGGTAGAGACAGAAATGAACTGTGTCTTTTGAAGTGTTCCAGAGAAAATGTGTTCAGAATATTTAAGTCTCAAGTGAGTTACCAAAGGTTATTCATTCACAAGTGAGATAAATTCATACCTGTCAAATTGTCTGGATCCTCTGTGTGATCACTAGGGCCTCAAATCATTTATTTTTTTTCCCCAGTGAAAGTTCAATATTTTCTCATATCCAAATTTAGTAGCATTTCCTGTGTCTGAAAGTAAATGAATTCATTTTCCTTTCATCTCACTTTCCACTTTTACAAGACTAGTGTGAAGAAAAAAATAAATCCAGGTTGTCTGGCATAAATTGATTTTAAGTACCATTTCACAGTGCAACCAACCTGCCACCTCCTTACAACAGACACTATATTTGTAAACAATCATTTTAGAAGAATCCTACTGCTGGCCATGATTTAAAATGAATGTGTAAAATATTATTTCAAACTAATCCAAGACCTGCATAGTTCTTGAAGGCTTTTCCCCTGCTTAAGCTCTTGAATGTGCAAAAGAAGTGTATCTGAACACAAAAGCTTTCCTTCTTCTCCACTTTGATACTTGATCAAAAAGGAATTATTATAATCAGCCTAAACTTGCATTATTGTAATAACATCAATCGCTGTTTCCATCACGCAAAGTGTGCAGTGTATTTGATATCAATCCTGTGGATTAATGAAAGTTCAATGGACCAGAGTTAAAAAAGGTGAGCAAGAATAGCAAAACCTTATGTTTTCAATTAAAAAGGAGATGATCAGGGTAGACAACAGAGAAACAGCTTGCTTGTGAGGCCAGAACTGCAAAAATGGTGGACAGAAGGAGTCACATTATTGAAGGACACAAAAAGAGACGGAGACTGACAGAGATGTTTCCTGTATTTTCCTATCCTTTTTACTATTTCCTGTTCTTATTACTAACTGCAGAGGATAGCAATTCAAAATGTAGGTGGGCTCAAGGTCACACTGACTGCATAGCCAAATTTTTGTAAAAGAATATTTATATTCTACATTTCTGACTGCATGAAAAACAGCTTAATTTTATTTAATTTCACAAAAATAAAGGAAATAAGTTTAATATATTTTTCACATGCTTTATACTTACTAAGTCAACATTAAAAACCAAACCCCAGAATATAGTTTCTCAAATAAAAATTCTGGTTTATATTTTTATATTCTGTACTTTTTCTGGGTTTTTTGATTAAGTTCTACGTTATGCAGCATTTATGCGCATTTGGCATCTACATGCAATGAAATAAGATGAAATTTTGAGTATGGCAGGGGAACAGAACTTTAGGAAACCTGCCTCCTGCCCAGGTAAGCAATTTCAGAATTCCTACTTTTCTATATAGTGTCATTAGAGCTAATAATATATCTTCATTCTATTCAATTTATATCTTTCTGGATAAAATTTTAAATTCTCTGGTCCAGTCACACTGATGTGATTGATGTTGGGGTTTTTTTGTTTGGGTTTTTTTTTAAATCTATGAATAATTTTTAGTTTAAATTCAATGCTTTACACCTCACTTAGGATATGTTGGTTCTGAAAAATGCAGCCTATATGTTTTCTACTGTATTGATGATGTCTGATTCATGATGGGGAACACCTATTGGTGGAGAATTAAAACAATCATATAGTCAATCAGAGGAAAAACAAACTATTTCAAATATTCCATGTGTGTACCTTGACTATAACTATATTGCTTGTTTGGATGCATTTTTTATATTTACATATGTAAGTTAGAATGTGCAAACAAATGAAATATAAAAGAAATATTAATAATATTAAAAAATGTGTTGTTATTATTATTATTGAACTTCTTTATTTGACCATCTATTATATGCATATAAAACAGCAAAAAATTATTTTCAAGGGTTCTGATAGCACTATTAGTCTATTAATCTACTATTGTAAAATGCACAAAACTGACATATTTTGATCCTACCAAAGGGAGAATCTGGGCCAATGGGGTCAGAGGAGAATGTAGCAGCATATGTATATTGTATAAATACAAATAAAATAGATCACAAGGTACTCCGAAAATGACAGATACTTTAATTCTTAAAAGGCTTAGACTTTCAACCCCTTTAGAAATTATGAAATAAAGAATAACAAAAAAACAACCCCTCATTATTATCGAAGCAGAAGTGGTATAAGATCATTTATCTTGATGGATGTCACCTTAGAGCACATATTATCCCTATCTCTCAAAGTGTTTTTTCCCCCTTATTTCATCTCTGACATTCATTGTAAATTTAATGATCCACATACGATTTGCTGGTGTCTCAGTCTGGTGTTTTGAATCATGAAACTGGTACTAAATTTATGGCACTGCAGTACCACTTAGTGAATCATTAAGCAGTACAGTGATTTTAACGATTTGGATCACACTGGACCTCATCACTGTATAATGAGGTTCCATTTAGTATAAATTTTATGTAAAAATTCAATTTGCAAACCAACAACATGAAACTACAACATTTTTTCTAACCTGACATCACATTTATTTATTGTGATTTCCACCAGCGTTTCATGTGGGGAAAGAATATGCTACCTCGTTACAAAAATAACTTTTTACAGTTCTCGCACCACTGAAAAATATATACTTTCAGATTGGTATTTTTGCAGAAATCTATTCTAAAACATACACCTCTAGAGGTTTTAAATGTGGTTATTAGAGTCTGCTAAATTAGACTGCAGTATTACTGATGTAGCTAAGCACTTGAAGAAGTGATTGTTCAAAGGGTTCCCAAACACTTCTCCACTGTCTAAAAGGACCCACCAACACAGAGGGGAACATTCATTACTGCCCAGCTCGATAGCATTGGGTCACCCCTTTACCATTTACAACATAAACCCTGTTTCTCAAACCAAAGACTTAATGATGCTGAATGCTTATTAATTGCTTCTCTAAAATGCACTGAAGGAACTAACTAGATATATGAAACAAGCCCAAATACAGATTCCCCACTCTGAGCATTTTTGCACTGTAGAAAGTGTACTGGGTGCAATGAAGCTAATGTACTGTTACAGTTTCTATAAAAAGTTTTCCATTTGCAAACTAGTAATTTTTGGCATTGTTTTCAGTAAAGTTTGCTTCTCAAATTGATTTTCATCAGACAAAAGCAATCTAAAACATTCACAGATAATACTTGGATCATTCTCTGGTTCCATTTCACCAAACCTCTTCGTAGGATTAACTAATATGGTTGGACCAGAGGCTAAAAACAGATGAACATTGATGGGAAGGAAATACGGTTCTTGAAAAGACTGATTTTTTCTTCAGTTCTTTTGGGCCAGGTGATATGGATTTAAGGAACTTGAGATGTAGCTAATCAAGTTGTTGAAACACTGCAGTATTTTTGAGATGGTGTAAAACAATGGGAATATACCAAAAATCCTTACATTAATTGTTAGTTCAACAGCACATGGCAGCTCAGACTCTCTGAGTACTTTACAGATGCCAAAGGTAACAAAAGAGGTGAGTAGGGTGAGAGAGGAGTTGTCTTTTTTTTCTTCCAAAGGAAAAACAAAACCAATGAGTAATAATCACCATGCAGCAAATCAAATGTATATAACTCGTAAATAACCAAAGTAGCACAATGGTTCTACCAAAGTCTTCAAAACGTCCTAGAATGGTGCAGGTGCTTTTCTGTACGACTACCCCACTCAGATGCCCGCTGCTAGATACAATACAGAGAAACTTTCTGTTAAACAGTATCAATGGCTAAGAAATATGTGATACTACTTACCTGTGCATTTTTTTTAATGGAGGGGAATATAGCAGAAATAGAAGCCCCTCTCAGCCTTTTATCTTCTTTCTAATGGTGCAGTTGTAGACATAATATTTTATGGAACTGGGAACAATCAGTAATCTGACTTGAGTGACAGTAAATCTGGTTATACAGAGACGTGTAGTTGCTGTAGAGTTAGAAAGAATAGTAGAAAAAATGCAACAGAAGACCTCTAGCAAACGAAATACATATTTTTAAAAATTTACAATTGAATTCATACTTGTAACAGTGTTTAGGAAATAATAAGGCTTGCTTTCATCTAACTGAAGGAATATACATGTGCACACTCTCACATAAAACAGATTCAAGAACATTCTTATTCATAGGTTAGAGAGTACCAGAGCTAAACAAGCTCAGTTTCCTATGGATTTGTGTGTCACGGTTGACACTCTCTCCTGTTACAGATGCTATGTTTCCAGCAAATATTTCCTGCTCACAGAAAGCACATCTGCTTTGTGTGGATTGTCTGATGTCTAATGATGATTGAACAGTGGTTGCAATATTTTCTTCAACTGGATCACTAACAGGGTCCCTCTCTCCAACTTTGCAATCTACTTCACAAATTTCCACTGATCCATGAAATATATACTCTACTGTAAAATTTGGTCAAAACTAACTAAAGGATATTGAGAGGAGGAGTTGAGGGAAATAATCAAACTGATCTAGACTAAGATAGTAGAAATGCACAAGATCTTTTTCCTTTGTAATCAAAATGAAAAAAAACCAGAGAATTGGCTTAGCAGTTTCCTCAAAGGCTGCCTTTTGTTTGAATTAGATGCAACATTTTAATATGCTCTTGACCTGATCTCAAAACTTTATAACAACAAGGTTTTTTAACATGTTGTATCAACTCAGCACAGTCAGAGTATTCAAATGAATTAGTGTGAAATTTTTCTTTCAAGTGGATGCAACAAAACCACAAAAAGGCTTTGGAATCTCAAAAGGATGCTTTTGTTATAGCGTAAGCCAGAACAAAAACTTTTAAAAGATAAAAAAATCTGGTCTGCCAGGTGAGACAGAACAAATTATGAGGGTTGGCAAAGGCACCCCAGCATTCACCTGTGCCTGACACACTCTGTAATTACCAGCGGCTTGTATTGGTTTCCTAATGAAAAAACGAGTATTGTGGATGAATAAAGACCTACTCATCCATCAGTCCTGGTCAGCTCCTGGCCATTGACAAAACTCTGGTCAATTTTAGCCAAGTTTGATAGAGTAATAGAAGAGCCAAAGATAATTAATTGGAACAAATCTTTTGGGAATTAGCAGATGGGCTATGAATGGTCTCAGTAGGTAGCCATAAGCCTGCCGACCTACCGGTGTGTGTTGGTGGTCTGCTGGCACACGTGTAACCTGGACTCAGTGAGCCCTCTGTGACCACTTGCCCAGTTGGGAGTTCAAGTGTATGGGACTGTGGGCACTGTAACAACAGAAGAGGAGCTTATAGGAGGTGTGAAAGAGAATTGCAGGTGGTGCAGTAGCAAATTAATTAGTTTATTAATTTAGAAGATGTAAGATTCACATCCACAGGTAACTAAAAATCTCCACAACTCAATGAAAATTTATTTCCTCTTATTCTGGTGTCTTGGCAAATTAACTTTACATAGATACCCTTTGGAAAACAGGAACTAATGGTAACAGCAGCACTAATTATTTTATTGCAAGGACTTTCTCTGGTCATTCTTATTATCCAAGGCATCTGGGCCTGTCTCAGTTTGAGATTATTTGGAGGGACGAAGACTTCTGACAGAAGTCTACTCCCTCAGATTCAATAACCCTAGTTTTACCAGTACAGAGAGAGAGACCAAATATGCCAAGATGTAAGTGAAAAAATAACTCTTTATCAAGAAGAAATACTAATAACAATACTGATATAACTGGGTTAGACCAACCAATGAGGAGAAACTTCCCAAGCCCCAATCACTGGACCAAATCGAGACGGCTGCTGACCTCCCCCACCTGGAAAAATACACGTGGTCACACGACAGAGACAAGATGGCTCCCCTTCCATGTGGTTCACCTCCCCCGTGCCTGGAAAACCTGGAAGAAATGGTTGGAGAGTGAGCACTGGCTTTTCAAAGAAGGTAAAACACTAAAAAACCAAAAAGGAATATTTAGAGAAAAGACAAAAGAAAAGGTGGATACCAGAATTTTTGTGTAAAGCAAGACAGGACCATACAAGCAGTGTGACCAATACAAGCAGTATTTATGACAAATAATACTTTGAGTGATTCCTCAGCAAAAGGCTAGCTAACTGACAGGCGAGCAGGACAGGTTTTTGCTGGCTTCCTGAACAGCTTTATTCCAGCAGATATGGAACACACAGTTCATCCAACATAGAGATTAGATATCTAAACACATACCAAATAAAGCTTCAAAGCACAGAACACAGCACTACTCGGAAAAAAAAAAAATTATTGTTGTACCTCTTGGACTCTGAGAAGGTAATGGTGTTCAGAAAAAATCACTATGTCAAAGGTGACTCGAGATTCTGGCCAACAGTCTAAAACATCATAAAGGTTAATGCATATTTCATGTAAAACAGAAATTTTAAAGGCAATTTCAATTATTCACCTCATAAATCAGCATTTTTTTTTAATGTTGTCTGGAATCTATCTCAAGTTTTAATTATTTCTCTTATGAACTACAGACTAGTCATGTATAGTCTTTGTTTTAAGACTAAGACAAAAGCTACAAAACTACAAAAATGTAGTTTCTAAATGTGAAATTATAATTTTTGTGGTAGTGATTTTGTGAAAACAAACAAACAAACAAAAACCCAAACAACAACAAAAGTACCCAAGCTAACCCTAAAAAAAAGGGAAGACACACACTCCTCCCTATACACTCACACAAATCCAAGGTTTGTCACAGATGAGCTGAGGGATGAATAGCATTTGAATACTTGAAAGTCTGTGTACCCTTTGATTTCAGACAGCTTTGTTTTGCCAGCTGCATTTTCAAGCATTCAGAAAAAAATAATAGACACAGCTAACTTGTTTTTGGCATCTTATCCACTGTATAACTAGATAAACTTGTATTTGTCTAAGTTTCTATTCAGTCATTTGTTGTGATAACAACAAATTCTTCTGCTTAAAATTTAAGGTTGTATGTTGCTGAGTTTTTAAAACACTTTGCAATGTTTTGCAGTTTAGTTATCTGGGACTATCTGTGTATCAGGGTATTGTCATCTCCAACATCAGCTTAGTATGTTTTATTCAAGATCATAATGTGCTTGGTATGATATATTTATTTAATTTTAATTTGACATTTAATTCCCATGTAATAAAAAATCTATATCATAAAACCAAAGAAAACTCTCCCATGGAAAGAATTTCTATTTTTTGGTCACTTTCATTTTTTCAGGATGTTTCTCTTCTACACACAGCCGCACCAACCTCTTTACCTACAAGGCTATCTCTTATTATATAATCTTAGTTTTATGGCTTGGTAGCAACTAATCATATAAAAAAACCCAAGAAGCAGAAATTTGTTTGACAGTAGCATGACTAATATCACAAGAAAGGCTGAATAAAAATGAAAATGAAAAGTAAGATCCTGCTAAATAATATCACCATCAGCCCAGTAATCCATGGAGGTGTTTGACTAGAGCAAGATAATTAGAGGCCTTGTTTACGAGAACAAGTGGACTGCAAAAGAAATACTAACTTTACTAATTCTCAGGCCGTAAATTAATTTCCTGTACATAAAGACCTCATATTTTTCCATTTACAGATATTTGATTTTCACAATATTTTTAGTTCAGACACTTCTGCTACCTTCTTTCTCTGTGCATCCTCCATGATAGCAGTGAAAAGTTTAAGCAGTTTTGGTACACAGATACATGTGCTTGCATTTAGTCTATTATGCTGAAACAACAGTAGCAGTAAAAAGCTTGGAGATAGTTCAGTTTTTATGAAATCCTTAAGGAGTCTTAACTTAATGGACAAAATAATATAGTTATAGAAATTGTTTTCTATATCGTTGCTAGTTATTTACTTTCACGCTGAGTTCTAAAATACTCTTTTTAACATTAAGAAACTTGAGATACAGAATGACTTATTTCTAACCTCTGAAATTCATTGGTAGACCATTGTTGATCTTATAGTTCAGATTTTAAAATATCTGATAAGGGGTTTTTTCTGCTCCAACAACTTTAATTTTGCAAGCCACTGGACCTTAATGTGAGCTAATCTCTTTACCTATTTTGTAGGGGGGTGGGAAATCTAAGTAGGCTTTTTTGCTTAAAGTAACGACTTTACGTGTATGCACAGTAATAACTGACATTTCATAAAGTTCATATTGCTGTTCTGTACCTCTCAAATATCTGTATCAGACCTCCAAAAAGGAAAGAAAACACTTTGAAAACAGAGTCTGAGTGAGACACTAAGTTAATACAGGAGAGAGTCCATTTTAATAGCACAATTTTTGCTTTATTGCATTGTATTTTGAAGAGACTAGAAGATTTCCATTTTTGTCCTCTTTTACACTAATAAAGTCTGTGCGTCATAGTTTAGCCCCAGGCAGCAACAAAGCACAAGCAGCCACTCACTCACCCCTCCACCAGTGGGTTTGGGGAGAGAACCAGAAGGGTAAAAGTCAGAAAACTCATGGGTTGGGGTAAAGACAGTTAAATAGGGAAAGAAAAAACCACACACAGAAGCAAAACAAAACAAGAAATTAATTCACTGCTTCCCGAGGGCAGGCAGATGTTAAACCATCTCCAGCAGAGCACGGCCCCATCACACCTGACAGTTACTTGGACAAACACCATCATCACAAACTTCCCCCCTTTTCTCTTTCTTCCTCACACTTTATATACTGAGTATGATGTCATATGGTATGGAACATCCCCAACTGGGGTCACCTGTCCTGGCTGTGTCTCCTCCCAACCTCCCATGCACTCCCAACTTCCTTGCCAGCATGTCTGTATAAAAACCAGAAAAAGCCTTGGCTCTGTGTAAGCGCTGCTCAGCAAATAATAAAAACATCACTATATTATCAACACTGATGAGAACACATTCAAAACACAATCTCATACTAGCCACTGTGAAGGCAATTAACTCAACCCCAGCACACTGTAAGGATATTCTGCATGGAAAGTAAACATTCCTTCTTGTACTTCAGACAGAAACTATAGGAAGCATCACATTACGAAAAAAGAGTGATATGTGTCCAAAGAATCCTTAAAAAAACCAGGAAGATAAATGGATTCATGTCCATAAACCAGTTGAAAAACAGAGAAAAGTGAAATTATGAAGTGTAGAAATATTACAGAAAACAATAATGGTCTTACTGTGTGGTATATATTATATGTACATATATATATATATATTCACAGACTGTACCTGCAGTTTCTACTTAGCTCAGACTTGTACATAGCTGTCTGATATATTTTTGAGGGTTGCACTTGAGCCTTGTGTAGTGTTAACTATAGCATCGCCTAGATTAGTTCACATTGTGGTGCTTTGGACCATAAAGGACTGTATTGGTTTCCATGTTTTGTTTAACACTGACTACTCAGTCAGCACTTAATGATGAACCCAAATCTATCTAATGGACATCAAGTGAGAATTTTGAAACTGAGAAATAAGAATAAATTCGAAAAATAAGAAAAAGTACTGTAAAATAATAATAACAACAGTAATAACGGTAAACTCCTCAAGCCTGGGTTCCAAGCTGCCATTCAGTTTCATGGGACCTGCAAAGTTTGAAATTACAATTTGAAATACCATCTTATAATACTTCTGATATATTCTAATTGTGGGACAATCAGAAAGGGAAATGTTCAACTATTTATAAACTTAATTAACCAACTTGTGCTTTATCCACCTTCATGGTTTTGTGAATTTTGGCTGTATCACCCTCAACCTTCTCCTCTACAAACTGAAGAACACAAGCTTTTTAAGTCTCTCACCATAAATCAGCTACTCTGCCTCCTAATTCTCTATACTCATAAAATTCATTATGTCCATCTATGGAGAGGCCAGAACTACCCAAAATACTCAAGATGTTGAGCTAACAAAGTTTGAGACAGTAGGAAAATGATAACTTCTGTTTTACCCTTTTGTTCCTTTGAGATGACCATCATTTTGAAGGCTTCTCTTTGGACTTTCCCTGCCCACCAAACTGATAATTTCACAACTGACCTTTTCCATATCTATGACTTCCAAGTTTGTGTTCAGCATCACAAAGACATAGTTTTAACTTTTTTTTTTCATAGATGTTTTACACTTATCTGCATTAAACTCCATTTGCCATGTTTTACCCACTGACTCAGAATTTCTAGGTCATTCCAGAGTTCTTTGTTATCAGTGTACCATATAACTGAAGAGGGTAACATCTACAAAGTGAGATATGTCTAGTTCTAGTCCCTTCTCTGAGTCATTGATTAAAATGTCCAATAAAACTGATCCAACCAACTGTCCATGTAGTACTTTAGTATGGATTTATCTCTATTCTAAAAAGAGGCTAGTGAGGCCTATCAACTTTCATAAAGGAACCTTTCTTCTCATCCTATGTCATCTCAGTTTCTTTAAGTGGAAAAGAAAAAACTTGTCAAAAATATTTAAATTTGGAAAACTTTCAAGATCTCTCTAACAAAATATATGTTTAATGTAAATAACTATAGCAAATTCCAGAGGTTTGAGGGGTTTTTTTAAAATCATTTTTATCAAAAACTACAATCTTGGAAATTTTCCCAGAAAGCCAAAATAGAGAAAAAAGTTTCCTACATTAAAAACAGTTACTGCAAATAAAAGAAATGCATGGAATGTCATTCTTTTATTTTACATGCACCACATGTCCTCTAATACCTAAGCACAATAGGGTGCAAGTTTAATGACTTGCTTTTTTGTGCCCCTGTTGTAATTAGATATTAGGGGACATATGGTATGGTGAAGACTTAGCAGTGAATTTTCTTATTTTGATTGTTTTCAGCTACAGGCATAATATTACTTCAGTGATGATATCATTGAGCAAATTAATTCGCATGTTGATTTCTAGGTTTATAAACTGAAATTCCTTTCAGATTATGCAAAACCCAAATGTGTCACTAGTATCAACAAGTAAATTATCAATAAAAAAGAGTATAATCAGTTCAAAGGGTATCATTTTAGACACCATTGTGAATGCTACATTTATGCCTCAAATTACAGTCAAAGTTCAGCATTGGTGAAGGAGTAGCTATCTCTTTGCCTTTCAATATCTTCTCCTTTTACATGCATACACGCTTCCCAAGTGAGCATCCAGCCTCACATCTTTCTTCCTCAGTTTTTCCTCTCTCACTCAAGTCCCTGAGTTATGTCACCTTCGGTATCTATACGCTTTATTCAGTGTGTCTGACTATATGTTTCATGTTTTATTAAAGGAATTTTTGGTTAGCCATTGTTTGGGATGATGCAATCCCTTAAAGAAAATTATTTTTGCAGATATAAGCAAACTATGTATGGATGAGGTATTAAAAATATGGGGAAAAAAAGAAATTTCAAGATTACATAAATACAAAAAAAGGATTGAAGTCAAACTGTTCTGTAGTGTTCTTCTTTAGTCTTGTAATGTAGTTCTTCACTAATTATATACAATTTATTGCTAAAGATGGCAGGCACATCAGTGTATAGGGGTACCTTGGGTGTTTTGGGTTTTTTTTATATGCCTGGTATCAGACAACGCAACTAAGTGCTTTTTAGTTGCTGTTCTTCAGGCAAGATAAATTTACCATGTGTTTTAGAGGACATATGGTATCTCAGTAATTCATACTGCACTAACCTCCTAAACAGATTAAAACATTTCTTCTTGCATGACAAAAGCTGACATTCTGTTTCCTCGGCTGGTAATCCAGGGGACATAACTAACACACAACAGCATGAAGCTATATCAGCAGCACGTGATATTTCACCAGTGCACACAACAGGCACCAGTTTTGCCAAGAGTCATATTTTTATCATGAATCTTGCAATAGTTATTTTTTTACCCAAAGTACTCATTTTCAAACAGTGTAAATAGACTAGAATTTTAGAGTGTGTGTATTTTATAAATATGTCACTATCTTTTCCATGGGCACTGAAAACATGTTCCTAATGCCTCTGAAAAGCTCAACATGCAGAGAGGAAGGACAAAACACTGATTTTTTTATTTCTATGCTATCTTGTGTTATGTACTACAGTTTAATATCTGTGGAAGGAATAATACAAAATCTTTTCATTTAGCAATTGGCATCATTGTGATGAATCACAGTATCGCAAATCAATAGCATCTTAAAGTTAAAAAGAAAACAGTAAATTACTTCAAAATTGTCATGAGCTACCAAAAATATCATGGGAAAAGTCAAGGAAGAGAGAGAAAACATTGAAATCTGTAAAGACTTGTCACTGCTTCTTTTGATTGACAGCACAGTTTCAAGAGTGGCATTAATGTTTTTACCCATCTTTTCGATTTTCATTTTAGAGAGAATTCCGCAAATGACTATCCTAAGGGGTATAGAAATGTTAGAAAATTTACATTAAAAACTCTATACAAGTGTTCTACATTTGACATTGAATCTATTAGGTAGAAGTTGCAGAATTGTTAGGTCAGCACTACAGTTTTTGACTAAGAAGAGATTATCTCATCACAGAGAACTTCTCCAAGTCTCCGTTCTTAGAAGCACTCTTGGTTGCTTGCCCTGTCCCAATGAGCACTGGGACTAGATCACAGTGTATCGAGCCTCCCAAATGAACCATGAAGATTGATAAAATGCAATCTCAAGTAGCTGCTGGCACCTCCCTGTCAAGCTTACTAATGAGTGCTGTGTTACTGCTAGAGTCAACTGTCACATTATCTCCAGGCTAATAAACGGATCTAGTGACAAACAATACACAAACAAAAAGGAGTTGATAGAGGATCTTTCCTTTTAACTCCATCTCTGCATGTCCCTAGGACACAATCAAATTCTGGGCAGAGGTGATTTTCATGCTGTAGAAAGAAGTTTTTCATTGTTTGCTGATTTATGCATTTATTTATTTTTAGTTATGAGCAGCAGAAGACAGATAAGTAAAAATATTGTGGGTCTTTGTTTAAAAGCTAAATTCAGTAAATATGCAATATTTTTTCATGATTCTCCTCGTTTTCTGTTTGTAGTAATAACTGGAAACAGATATGCCAAATCTCAGGACAAAAATCCTAGCTGAAGTATTCCCTGCACTACAGAAAATGACAGAAAGTAAAATTATCTGCAAAAATTGGGTCACAGAAAAAAATCAATTCCTGAAGACTCATGTCAGGTTTAAGGAACAGCAAGGTACCTGTGTAACCTTAATTCAGTACCTTGATGAGGGTCATTAAAATAGTTTGAACACTGACAATTTCCAAAATTCTCCTCCTGATGCTACCTACCAATGAATGGACTTTTATAGCATCCAATATTAGAGGAAAACAAATTTTAAGCAGCTGTTAATGTCACTTGCAAATTCTACAGTGTTAATTTTGGAAGTTACTATGTCTGAGAAAACTCTATTTTTTGTGCATTGATTGTACACTAAAGAAGCCAAAAATTTATCATTGCCTAAGTATGAGATTTCCCAATTAAACAAAAAAAATCAAACAAGAAAAAAAAGAAAGAACTAATAAACAAAGTCAGAAAACACACCATAAAAACCATGAAGGTAAAACCAAAGTCTACCTCTTCATGACCTAGACTCCAGAGGGAATAAGATGTTTGTTTTCCAGTTGTGCAGACAGGTACCATACAACTGAAGGGCGTTGCAACTGAGCTGCTCTGTTAACGGCTCTGGAGAGAGGTGTCCTTTAGTGCTTTCAGGCTTTCCTTCCCGTACTCTATTATGTCCAGGCACAACCTGTCTTCTGCTTTGCCCACGTCAGTTCTTTCTCTATTGCTATGAATTTCTTCTTCCTTTGTCCACCTCTGCACATGTTCCCTCCAGCATGCCCTTCTCTAGCTCTTGTTCCCTCTCTTCTGCAGTGATTCAGACCACTTCTGACATTTGAAAATATTGGTGTATTTGCTAAAGAACTGATATGACCTTCCATAAGGTTAACTTTAGATGTTAAATACAAGTTAAAAAGACCAGAACTTTCTGTTACATGTACCAGGAGTGGTCCCACACACAAGTACTAGAAGTAATGATACTTGCTTTATCCCAATAAACACCAGTTCCTTTCCTATAGTTGTATTTAAAAATACTGCTTTTGGGTACACATCGCATGGAAGACTGAATCGCCTGAAGATGTTTTAGAATTCACACTGAGCAAAAAATAGAGGAATATTGGTTTCTTTATTTTTGTTTTCTATTGTCATTTGAGACCTACTGCTGTAACAATTTTAGGAAATGAAGTTCTCTCATTTAATTGAAATTATCACACATAAATTTTTGGTAGAGTTTTATTGTTTTTCAAATCACTTGGACATTTCACACAACAAGGAAGAGGAATTTGAACAGTAAGGTAGTTCACCAAAGATACCAAAAATGTAAAAGAGTTTTTGCTACTTGTGTCTCTTTATCATAAGAAGACAAGGTTAATATAAAAGAATAAATCAATTTCCGATGTCTTGAAGTATCTGCAGAAAACAGTATTAGTGCTTGAATTTATATCTTGCCAACCTGGACAGAAACTCCAAATGCAATTTAAACTTATAACACAGTATGCTGTGTAAGTGACACTTCATAAGCAAGATTATTACCAGAGATGTTTTAATGTATGCATATCAGCTCATGAACCTCATGTGGCTCCCTACGAGTGGCTCCCTCCCAAATCCAGGTCCTCCTTTATAAAAAGCCCAGTGAACTATATTTTAAAACTAAAGTGGAATAATTAATGGAATAATGTGATATTTGAATCATTCATGTAACAACATTACACATATCCCTATGTACTTGTACTCACTGCGTTAGAGGAAATCCCTTGTGAAAGGGCAGAATTTTACTGCTTTTTTCTGCATTTCATAAGGTTTACTATTCCTTTAATATGTCTTCTCTTTGTGCTACAATCAAAAATATCAGGGGTGAAATACCAAAAGAAAATGGTGCTGCTTATACTGTCCAATACTTCTTCACACTGATTACAGCAAAGACAAAATTCTTACAGTAGAGATAAAGGAAAGCTATTCTACATAGTAATCAATACAATTTTGTATTTCTTCATCCTTAGATGCTGGAAGTTCAGGCTATTTATTTAGGCTACCTATAGATTTACGGACTTTAATAAATTTGTCCAAGCTTACTTGCATTTTGTCAGAGGTATAAGTCAGTAGGTGGCTGTTATAAACCTCCATCTGCAAGTCACCACTATACATCTATTACCAAACAGTAGTTCCTGAAAGTAAATTCTTCTGTTGCCGTGGGATTTAGGTGCTGAAAAAATCTCCGGAGCAGTTAATTAGGGGTGAGATAAGAAAGGGTTTTATTTGCCAAGGCTAAGATGTTACCAGACGCGCCCGCGTACCCCTGTGCCCGAGAGGTTACATTTTATAACATCATCCATCCAATCCCAGATGTATCCACCCTGTGGCCTTTCCTCTGGACCGCCCCGGGGTCCACCCCCTGAAAATGAGTCTGGGGTGCATTTCGGGACCCTCCATTCATCCCATCTTCATCATCATCAGAGCACAAAGGGTACATAGTTATCTAATTCTTGACTTCATTCTGTGGTTTAGGCCCAGATATGCTGTTCTGTCAACTGTCTAGGCCTAACCTTGACAAAAGACTAAACATTTCAATTGGATTCAGGAGTAGGGTTGATATGGGGAGCATAGAATGGGGTAAGAGGGTTAAGGAATGTGTAAACAAGGGTGCTACAGGGAAAAGGGAAAGGAACAAGGGCAAAGAAGAGAGGGTTTCTACTTTCACTGCTTATAAAACTTACAAGTCTTACAAATATTAAAAGAAATAAAAAAACATTAGGGGCTTAAGGCATCACTTCTCTTTCAACTCTCAGATATCTGTGTTAGCTACTAGTTCTCAATCCAGTTCCTACCAGTTATGTGAGAAAAGAACTTGTCAGTATGGTTCATTTTTAAATGTTTGCTGGAAATTTCAGCATGATAAAACTTGGAAAAGAAAAAGCGACAATTTTCTTCTCCTGAAAAACATTGTCCAAAATTGCAGTCAGGCACATTTTGCAACACAGTGGGAAACAGTACTATTGTTCTAGAAATTATTCCAACACTTCAGTTTTCAACAATTTTACATTTTTCAGAAAGAGTACATGCAATACAGCAAATAAATAGGTACCTACATAAGTATTCTTGAACAAGAAATCTGAGCTTTGTACATTTACTGTCTGGAGAGTTTGCTTTTGTTTTATAAAAAACACACATGAAAGCCAGGCTCCTTCTGTAAGTATGATACCACAACAAATAGTACTGCTGGCTATCTCTGCTTTATTTTTATGTCCTGCAGAGAGTGACATCTGTGTGCAAATTAACAACAGATTTGTATAAGCTAGCTGTGAATGCAATATTTGGGGAAAAAAAAAAGGAAACTTACCTATAAAATAATGAATGTAATGATGTTGTAATTTAATTCAATTTCAAAACACTCTTGTTACCTTCTAGGTGTATACATTGTTAACAAATCAAATTATGTAATACTAACTTCAAGTTTTATATTTGAGTTTGTACTGGCTAAAGGCACCCTTGCTTTGATCTGCACACAATGTCTATAGAACTAAATGGCTGGTGCTAAGGACCTGAAATACACAGAAATGTTTAGAGGTGATTTACTGTGGATTTCTTCTAATCTGGTCCAGGAGATGAACATAAATTAGCAGCTAGAGTTCCTTTGGTGGCTCCCTTGTGCTAATTTCATCCACAACAGAATCCAATCCATGCACTCTTAAAATTGTTCTGCTATATCAACCACAACATGGAAAGTAGGAACAATTTGGATGCTGACTTTTAAAGTATAAAACATTAATGCAGTCACATCCGCTAAAGTCAGCCAACTCAAAGCATAGTGCATCCCCAGACACAGAAAAAGTTTCTTCAAGAAATAAGATTGTGAATGTATTTTTCTCAACAATATTAATACTATTTGTATTTTTAAAACCCCTGAAAGGCGAGAGAAGTGTCTAATCCTACCTGATATTAACAGGAAATCACCTTGCCTTAATGCATAAATGGTGTGTGGAACAGGAGTTGGGAAGTAGTCCCACTCTATTGCCCAGTTAGTGCACTGTCCATGACATCAGGGAATTTTGTGTTCTCTTCTGCTCAGTAAAAATGTCATCATCTATGTAATGCTGTAGACTTTCAGTAAGAGAATTTGTATCACCTCTGCAAAGCCCATCATCTCACTCAACCTGGAACAACCAAAAGCTAGGAATCTTTAGTGGCATTTGAAGGGTTTCAGAAGATCCAAGGCATGCAGGACTAGCAGGACTAGCATAGGAGTCACAAGAGACTTGTGCCCTACTAAGGCAGTAGACAGAGGCCTGAGTAGGACACCTCTAGGCACCTGAAGTGACACTAAATACCTGGGAATCATTTTAGCTTGGCAAGCAGTGACCTCATAGCCTGACATAGCTATGAGGGGAACTAGGGAGTTAGCTCAGAAGAGAGATGCAACATCTAGATGGCTGAAATTTGAGGGAGAAATGCTCTGCACAGCTTGTCGGAGAGGATAACCTACTGGGAGGGGGCATTTCTTGCATTCTTTGTGGCAGGTACATGATTTGCACTTTATTTTCCTATTGTCTAGTTGAGTGCTTTATCCCCTGAGCTAGTAAATTCACAGCACCAAACCCACCGTCTACATTTTCGAAAGAATGTGGGACAGTAGCTATTGCTGTGGTTTTGGTAGAAACAGACCTTCGTCTGTTGAAAGTGTCACTGGTGCAATGTTCCTTGGAGAATATGGAGAGAGGAAAATTCAATTTAGTGATCCTAACAGCTAGAAGATGGTCCATCCTGCCAAAAGAGAGGCAGCCAGAACCTGAACTAAAAGCATTAGCAAGCCTCTCTTACTGAAGTCTGAGTCACAAAAGTACTTCTAGGCAGGTGTGAGCGGGACCAGTGGGACCAGGAAAATCAAGGTTTCTGGTTGAGCTGACTGGCTTTCCAATGCTTCCTTTTTTAGGTTTCCAAACTTAAATCACTCATAATTTACTGCCAATAACACCAGAGGTGTGCACAGGAATGTGGTAGATAACCATCAGGCAAAGCATGACTCCTAAACCCCGTCTTTACTAAGCCTCTTACCACCAGCTTTATACACTGTCCTGAGTTTAACTTTCTCACCTGTCCTGTGAGACTTTCTCACCTTTCATAGCTATCTGCTCTTGTTATTTTCCCCTTCATGATTGGCTGTGAACTAATAATTTAGAGATGAGTTCTTTCTGAAAATGTACCTTCTGTTTAAAGTATCTAAGCCTTTGATAGTTATTAATGCACACACAGCAGCAGAGGGATGCTTATTCACAATGGCATGGTACAGCTATTAATGATACTCAAAGGACTGAAAATTACCATTTCGGATGTGTCCAGAGCAGTAAACTGGTAAACAAGCCTGCAGTTAGTGCTATGGATGGTTTGAATCAACAAGGGTGAAAAGATTTGGTTACTCTGTGTATTAGCGCTAATAGGAATAGATTATAGAGGAATATTTGTGATGTGACCTTCTGTGCACTAATTGAAATAGTATTCAGAGTCAGCAGTGGAGTAATCAAGTTAAACACTGAATCATAAATCATCATGAAAAGTGCTGTCACAACTTAGCCATTAATGCCCTGTATTGCTGAGCAGCCTTACGAAAATATCTGCTATGCCGATCTCTAGGTTAATAGGAACAGAAATGGCATTTAAAGACTATTTGGATCAAATCTGCTCTGAGGTTGAAAGTGTTACTCTGTTAATTTACTGGTAATTTGAAGTGATGTAGTTAGGGTTAGAAGCAACACAGCTGAGCCCCACATAGCTAAACAAAGGTTGGTAGGAATTTGTCTAATATTTAATTGCTATAAAATGCAATACACAACTTTAATATTTCTATAAGTGTGTACCTTTCACTTTATCCACCAGTTAGCATTTGGCATGGAGGTCAAAATCAAAACACATAAAAATTTAACTTCATGATATGGTTATGCTACTAAAGCAATTCAGGAAGAGACTTCTATACATTTTACACATAGATGGTAAAATCTGATTTTGCTGTTGTTATGAAAGCCGAGGGCCTTTTAACAAAGGATTTGTATAAAACAAAGTACTTTGTATTATTTTTTTAAATGCAGAGCTTTTAATCTTGTATTTGCAAGAAGGAGAAATAAAGCTTAGCCTCCAGAATCAGAGATAAATACGGTTTCCAAAGGCAGTAAATTTATTTAGAGCAATTATGTGATTCAGGTTTGATCAAAATAATAAGCATAAGAAATATCGCAGCTGGAATGATGTATACTTTTTCTAATAAAGACCTATGTCTCAACACTGGCAAAGCTTGTGCTAATTTGATTCGTTACTCATCAGATTACTTAGACAACTAGATGCATAATGTTTGGGGGGGCATCTATTTATCATTATTTGCTTCAAATATTGTTAATTAACATTAACATAAATTACACCAGGCATCTGGTACAAAGGAACTCATTTTGAACAATAAATAAAACCAGTCCTTTAAAAAACTTCATAAATTTTTACTTCAAGAAACCATAAAAATGTACATTCATATAAATATATGTCAAATGCAGCTGTGGTATATTGAAAGCTGAAAGTAACAATATTCCATATACAACTTTTTCATAAAAAAATCAACAAGAATGGTTTTCTATAAAAGGTATCTATACATGAACAGAGAAGCATAATGGACAAAGTTTAACTCTAATAATAGACTGTAAAATGAACCAAAGTGTTTGACTAACTGCAGTTCATTTTTGTACATTTATTTTTTACTGGCATGTGCCTATGAAGTTTTCCACACTATTGAGATTAAATTCTGTTCTCTAGTTTATTGTTGTAAATTAGCTTAATGTTATCCCAGAATTTCCCTAAGTAAACTGACAGCAATATTTAGCCATAAAGTCCTAGGTGTTTGTCTTTTTAGTGATAAGTGACAAAAAAAATAAAAAAGAAGTTAATAAGAGAACTACAAATGAGTATAGACATGCAATGCATTTCTAAACAGAAAATGACTGGAAGCAACTGCTAAGTACAGCTGCCACAAAATCTATCTGAATTTGCAAGGACCTGACATTGTTTTGTGCACAGCTCAAGGAGATTTCGATAGCTGATGTATTCTGAAGTGTCCAGTGGTATTGGGATTTCGGGTATATTTTCAGCATTTGCTTGAGCACTTTATTTCTTTTGAAGTTCTTATGTCAGATACAATATTCATTCATGGTTAGGCTTCACAAACAAAGATTTGGGAAGGACTTTACCCACATTTGCCGGAAGCGCACTGGTGGCTAAAAAGGCCAATGCAAGATAGACAAGACCGGTTGCAAAAGGCACAGCAGAAAGACTCCTGTGGTATCGACAAGACATGGTTCTTTCTGCGTTGTCTTTTCTCCTTGAGAGTGATCCTGCGTGGGTTCTCAAAAGAAGCAGCAGTGTTATAGATGGTGTGTCTCCAGACCTCCCAGTTGAAGGCCAGAGTAGACCAGTGATGAAGATCAATATGGCCAAGGCTATAATAAAATAACCAATAGACGTGTTATGGGTTTTACATCACACAACTTTATCTGACTGCCAGGATTTAACATAATACCTGAAGTCAATGGTCAGAAACAGTCACTTTAAGGAAATGATTCATTCGTTTACTTTAGGATAGACCTAGTTGCCCTGCTGAATTGTCTGTATCTACTACAGATGGTCACACACGATAGACCTGTTCATTCTAAGATGCTGAATTTGTCATGCAGGGCAGCTAGGGCATGGTTAGGTTTCTTTAGCACAGAAATCTAATACCATTTGAGGGAGCATACCCAAATGTCTGCATCTGCCTGGACCAAGAGTTGAGGAACAGATATAATGATCTCTAGGAACAGCAACTGGAGGTGGAGGTGGTACCACACAGCATTTCACATGATGTTAGGCTCCTCTGAGTAGGCAACTAAATCAGGCACCTGCTCTGGTGTGACAAATTTCACCCAGAAATTTGAAACAGGTTTCCTGCAAACAAGTGTCATGGCATACTACTTGGAGAATTCCATTAACTTAAAATTGGTAGGAGAGTAAAAAATGTACTTTTTCTACTAACAAAGCAATGAAATTCTGGTAAACTATGCACTGTTTCACAAGTGAAAAATCAATCTTAAATTACCCAAAATTATAAGTGAAGATAAATAAACTTGTGTTCTTTCACCCCATTATTATTTGCTTTGCTATATTCTTTCAAAGGTAACTTTTGGCACATCTTAGCATCTCTTTTAGTACCTGGCCATGTGATGTAAAAATTGGAATGTTTATGTTTTGCATCATTTAATATGAAATCTTCCAGAATTTGCCTCCACAAATGTTTATAAAATTTTCTAGGGCATTGTCTAAAAAACCAAACAGCTGTTTCCAATTTGGATACAGTGTAAGCCTAAATAAAATTACCAGGAAGAGCTTCTTCCCTCACAGAAAATAAATTTCAAAGCAACAGCTGTATCTGAAAATATTCTTTATTTTTTCAAAATGTTTTCATTTAGTAGCAGAAGGTTTATTTCAATACTAAATTTTGACCACTAAAACTAAATTAAAAGCTCACTAAAATCTATTCCTTAGGATCACCTTGCTGCAGAGAAGTACTATACTTGCTTTATGATAATAGCTCTGGTGGACAATGAAAAATCAATGTTTGGAACAATTTTGTAGGTCTGGGCAATAGAAGCTCACCCCTTCATCCTGCAAGTCAGCTCAACTGGCACGTGAAACAATACTGACTTACTCCAACATAAACTTCAAGGTAAACTATACTCTGTGGCATTGATTATCATAAGGTTACACTACAAGAGTATTTTGGTTTCAGGATATGATCACTTCCACCCAGAAAGTAATTTCTAGGCCCTTACCATCTAGGTGATACTAACAAATTATACCTGATACAGGACAATATAATTTTTTAGAACTTTAAGTAATAGGAGATTTCAAGCAATTTATTTCACTGAGTTTTACGAGAAATTGCAATTTATTACCTTTTCTGGATATGTTCATTTTTAGCTGTTATTGCCAAATTCAGCCTCAGTATAAAAGGGTGTAATTCTATTGAAGTCAGTGGTGGTATATCAGTGCTGCATATTCCCTAGTTGGACAATGAAGCTGTAAATAACCAAATACATCAAAAATAAAAATTGATTACTCTATTTTATAGTCTCTTAGAGTGAATAAGTTTATGATTTAAAGCTATGTCATAATAAAACCATGCTGGGAGGAAATCAGAGAGAGAATGCACCATAATGGGCCAAATCCAGCATTCAGCCAGAACAATTACATTAACTTCAGAGAATTGTGCTCATTTGAGAGTTTATTTTGATTTAAAAAGAAGGGGAAAATATATCACTGATTTGCCTTCTTGTTTGCCCATGAAATGGTATTCTGTATTTTCAATGGTATTCTGTATATGCTTTAAATTTAAACTTTGTTCCTAATCAAAATTGATTAATAAAAAGAACAAGTTATAACAATAAGTATAGTATTTCACACATTTTGTGCACGTGTAACTATCAGTATATTAGAAGCTCAGACTTGCTTTATGAACACTAAAATAATTAGATCTGTTGGTCAAAGAGGAATCATGGACAGAAAAATCCAATTGCATTTCCAGAACAACTGGCAAGTCTTCAGAGGTTCAGGAAGTGGAGAGCTGTTATTTACTAAGAGCATTTGTCAGCCCTAACTGCCTGTGGTGGCTTTTTACTGTTTGATTGAGATTTTTGATGGATATTATTTTTGTTACTGTTCTCTTATTCTGACTGTGTAATCTTTTTATTTATTTATTTATTATTGTGTTTATTGCATTTAATAATATTCACATCTTTGTATTTGCCTACTACTCCATTGCCAGTACAATTTGTACCACCACATAGGTTCAGCAGAACAAGAGCCAGTGCCTGGCCACAAAGACATTGAAAATTTCTCTAAATTATTCACACAGTTCTAACAGGAAATCATTCTTATATATTTATGCGTGCACATAAGTGTGTGTGTTTCTATATATAAATAAAAACAAAATAAATAAAAAGTCAATGAAATATAGATTACACAGTGCAGCTCGATGTTTTGCTTTGCTATAATCTTATATAAATCCAGCTTATACAAATTTAGCAGGTGCTTTGAAATTTATACATATAAATGTAAATCATGTATTATTATGCACACACAAATTACATTTTCATACACTGTGCAGTTTACCTCATTTGATGCTGAAAAATATGTAATTTCATTCAAGGTAATGATAAAGGAGGGAAAGGACATATATGTTCACTTAAATTGTTAAAACTGATTTTTTTTTAAAGTCTGAATTAAAAACCTACTGTAGTGACCCTGTCTTGCACAGTATAATACCCTAAAACTTCTAAGTCACTCAATGATAAGAGGCTGATCTAAATGCTTCCACTACATTAATCAAATACCAGGTCTAATTAAAAGAGCCATGCACAAAGCTTTTTCAAAATGTTGCTCAGGTATTGCAATAATTTCTGATCACCCAAGCCTGGAAGACAAATAATTAGAGCTGCCAGAGCATTCTGATGAGTGATGTCAGCATCTTCAAGTGACCTTCCCTCCACTAATTAATTTTCATCTTAAGAAAAGAGACCCTGTTGTTGCACATTATTAATTGAGTTCACTAAAAGATGCGCCTGATTAATTTTTGTTGATAATACTTGTCATTCTATGCAGCGGCTGTAATCATTCTATTGGGTTTTATTTTTTTAAGTTGATCTAGGTCTTTTACAATGTGACTGATACAGTATCTTCCATATAGAATACTGTGCATAAGGCCATAGTCTATAATGTGAGTACACAGCTTTCATTGTTGCTGAAAGTTTAGGTCAAGTGGAACTTCGTTGTCTAGTTTGCTAACTCATTTTCAGTTGAGTTGATAGAAAATTTTCCCTGCTACCTCCTGGGACTTCCTTCAGTTTCCTGGTTTAAGGGATTCACACCTTTTTCCACATACTCCCCATCTCTTCCCCACCTTGCCAGCCAAAAAGTGCTGTGTAGCTGGCTCAGAAAAAATACCCAGGAACCCATGTGGTCCGGGACAAAAGCCATGGTCAGAGGGATGATAGTGAATGGAGCTAGAGTGCATGGCTGAGCCTTATCCACAATGGATTAACAAAACCACAAGTTTGATCTGTCTCAATTAGAGTTCTCCCTACCAATTGTCACGTCTGTTTTGTGAGGCCATGGATTTCAGTACGAACATAGTCACCATGGGGGTTTGAGTATGGGGAGCAAGAGGGGAGACATATGTTGCCAGGTAGATAGTAACTATGATGCAACATCAACTGCATTTGTTAATTTAAATGTAGCTACAGACAGAGAAATAGATAGACTCTCCCAAAATAAGTGAATAACAAAGCTACGGATGCATAACCGTGTCTTTCATTTCCTCATCTTGATTTCAGTGGCTACTCTAAAATTTGGATCTCTCAAACTCCTCTGAAACTTGTCTAGTTTGTATGGTTTGGCATCTGTAGGTCCAAGGAGAAATGAACACAAGGACAACCTGCAATTAACGTTTCTTTCACTTCCATAGGTCATACTTCATAAGTTCATGTAATCATTCCAGACCAATGCTGTTCTGTACATGGAGAGACCATACACCTGAACATACTTGTTAAACCCATGCCTACAATGAACACAGCTGAGCATAATGATGTGTAATAATTTGCAGTACATTACTGAGGATTTTTTCAGGATGTGAAACTGATTTCCTCTTAAATGACCTAAAAATATATAGGTAATGTAAGCCATGAAAATACACATATTTTTCCCTACTTTGAAGAGTATTTTAATCATGTTTTAATCAAGATAGCCATGATTACCAATTTATCAAATATCAATTTAACAACAAAGATTATGGAAATTTTCCCCAAGCCTGCGAACAAAGTATGATTAAAAGAGTTCTTCAGAGAAATGTGATGAAAATATGCTTAACTCTATTCTTCAACTATGTTCTAGCACATGAAGGGATCAACATATTGTAAAAGCAGTAGGCTATCTAGATATAAAAAAGAAAGGAGAGAGAGTTATAAGTTGTAGTAAAAATAATTATTTTACAACAGATTTGAAAGTCTCTTTTCATATACATTCAAACTTAAATTGCATTTTCTGCACCTCAGACTGTGATGAAAGCAACACTGTGCCTTTATTTATATTTGTAAACATTCTTTATTGAGCAGTGTGATTCCAAAGTTTGATTGACATGTAAGTAATAAAATTATCTGAATGTAGAGAAATATTTACTACCTTGAAAATTTTAAGTTACCAAGCGTGCACTTAAAAACTAGTACCAAATTTTAAATCTGAGACTGTTCTTTCTAAAATCTTCTCCAAAAAGAAATATTGGTTTCTGTGTTTTCTTTTTGTCCCCCTAAAGAGCTGTTATTACAGCTGTAATAGCAGCTTTGATTTTTCATTAAAGAAGATCTTGATACATAAGCAAAGACATTAGCAGAGACCTATTGGCTTCATCTCATTTCCTTTTTTTTTTTCTTTCTTTGGTTAGATACAGAAACACAGATCCCAGTGATTAGATCCCTTTTGCTACCTCAAATTGCTCTTGATACTTTCTTCAAACAGATTCACAAAACACTTAAAAGACAAAAAAATAATCTTAACGTAACTAAGCTACTTGCCTCAAGACCTGGAAGGAAGATGGGGGAAAAAAGGTTTTGTATTCTTAAATAATTTGGATACTGCCAGAATGAGGATAAGATCATATGCAGAAAAGACAGCTTTACAGAATAAGCTCTGAAAAATTCAAAATTTAAAAAATAGGCAGTTTTTGTACTCTCAGCCTTTTCAACTTATTCATCTTGCTGGTACAGACATTTGATTCACTTAAATAAAAAAGGAGAAGCCCATGGCACAATGAGGGCTAGGGAACGAGGACTACCCCTTTCAGGGGGAGCTTGACTTTGCATTAGCTTACTCACAAAAGGAGATCACATCCTCAGCTTTACTGTAAATTGTGCCCACGTAAAAAACACTGAGCAACGTTTTTTTGACAACCACACTACACTCACTTTCTGCTTTGGACTTCCTACCTGGGAAATTTCCAAACCTGCTCCTAGTTCCAAGAAAACTCATTGCCTGGTTTTCCATAAAGAGATATCTGAGGTTGAAATAATATCCCATCTTTGAAATCATATCCCAGCTGTAGACATGTAAATTAAGTATCACATGTGAACTGGGTGTCAAAACTCCCAATATACTCAGTGGAGGACAAGGATTTGTTCACTTCCTTAAAAAAGGGTGTTTGGAGACACCATGAGAAGCTCAAGATAACTGTTGGGATTGGCAGATATGGCATAGTACTTCTAGAAGACCTATACACTTATGGAGAGACAGCCAAGGACTGGTGAAATATCTTGAGGTGTCTCAGAAGGCATTAGATAGATGGCTACTGTAGAGGCCACTGACTGTAGTGATAGTTTGGCTGACTGTAATGGGAGCTCAGACATCTCACTCCTGTTTAACTACATTTAGCTATCAAGTTGTGAGCTGAATTCAACCCCACTTTGTCAGATCTAAATTAGCAAATTGTTCTGAAAGCTTTTTTTCCCCAAACTCCTTCTATGGCATCTTCTCTAATTAAAACACCAGGTTAGCACAGTGCAAGCAAGTCATATAATGCTGCCCCCATCTAGCTCAGTTTTTATATTTGACACCTCACAGACAAAGAAGTACAAACTTCTTAGAAATTACTGCTAGTTCTGATTAGTTGTTTCTGACTATCTTTAGCTACAGTACTACCTCCGGCTTCTGTCATCAAAACAGCTACTAGATGTTTTTGCCTTTCGCAACCGTTAGCCAGTCGAGAGAATTTCAGCAAATACTGTTCAGCTCTGGTTACTTCATTTTAATAAGAAAACCTGCCACTGTGAAGAGCCAAAGTGACTTGTGAGAAACTGACTTGATTCCCTCAGAACCAGGTAACCCAATACACTGATTTTCGCTCTCTGCTCCTCTGGCTTTACTCTATTTCCTCAGAATTAATACCATCAATCTGCTTTGGAGGGCTTAAAGAAACTACCTCGTCAGCTTGCAGAACCATTTTTGAGCTGAGTTGTATGTTTTGTTTCCCTCGTACAAAGTGATATGGGTTAGTTGAAGCCACTGCACCTCACCTTACTTCTCACTGAGAGGAACCTTGAGTCCCTCCATGTATTTCCATTTGAATTAAATGACAGAAAAAGACATTTTTACAGACCACCGAAAAACTTTACAAAAATCAAGAGAAGTTCAGTCTTACCTACTGTGCTCTACCAGATATCCAGCCTTGTAAAATGAGAAGTTTTCCGTTCGATATTTAAAAGAATCTAATCTGTCTAATCTGTGTATCAGCATGAGTCTTCACTATCTGGGCCCCTCGATGTTTGGAGGCACTGATAGTTTCAACCAAATCTGATCCTATAAGCTCGTAGAGTTTATATTCAAGTGGAAAACAATTGGTATTAGTGCCTGCATTTGGGAGAAATTTATGAAAGGGTATTTATCTCCATTAAAAATTAGAGACCCCCACACTGGAGACACTTGCAGGGACTGCTCCAGGCATAAGTAAAGCAGTTCCTATGTTACTGGATCCCAAAGTATCCAGTCTGGAACCATAGGCCTCTGGAAGGCTGACTTCACTCCCACTGCAGAGACTTTGCTGTCTATTACTAGGCCAATGACAGACAACAATAAAGTTTTATTGCTATTGTAGACTTTTCCAATTTAGAGTATTCTCAGAGTGATCTTTGTGTGCAATTCCACCAGCTATGCATGTATGTACACACAGTATATGTGTAATTGTTTTGGATGATATAAGCTTCCATCAGAAAGAAGATAAGCTGAAATTAGCAAGTGTGTTTTCATCAGTGACCTATTAGGCTCAAGAGTTACTGGGTTAAATGTCAATGAACTGATATTTACCCTGCAGCAAAGTAGTCTCTTTATTCACAGAATATCTACTATTATACCAAGTACAAATCAGAGGAACTGTTTTCCCATTTATTAGATTTGTATAGCCATTTAAAGAAATTTTGCTCATGAAACCACTGATAATATCATCTCAATAGTAAAAAAAATGATTTAAATCAAATTTCCTCCAAGCTTTGCAAATGTTTTGTGCATCAGCAGAAACTTTCAGAACATGCTGTCTTATAGAAATGAAGATAGATATAGGCATATTAAACATATCTTTTTCCAAAGCATGATTCAAATATCCTATTAAGGTTTCAGGTTACCTTGGAGGAGGAAGAAGGTAAAATAACACTAACACACCACACCCTGACACAAAAACCCAATCAAACAAAATCCTTCAAAAATATGAACCCTAAAAAACCCAAGCTAAAGCAGAACAGAGGAAAGACTTTGTAACCTCTCTGTCCAGTCATCATTTATTTTCCAAACTATTACAAGGTCCTCAAGATGAAAGAGGAGGCCAGACCTCACAGCAGACTGTGAAATAGTTTGACTGGCCAGATGATGATTCCCATTCCATCCAGAGCTGGTTCCCTTTGTCCTGCTGATCACTGCCTCACAACTATGGGACTCCTGCTGCTCATCACTTCTACCCTCCTATTTAGAAATAGAAAAATGTGCCCTGCCAATGGCCTTTTGCACTTCTGCATTTTCTTGCCTTCTAGCTGTGGGGTGTGCATTGGTTTTCGTGACCTCTACTCTTTTTTTGTTTTCCTTCACCTCTCTCTCAAAGAAGTTATGAGAAACAGAGAGCACAACATGTGTCTGACATCCTGAAATGCTTCTGCTCCTCTACCTTTAAGGATCATATTGTCAAGCCAACAATGGCTCTGCTGGCCTCTCTTTTGCTCCCTAGGATTCAGCCCCATTTGAATTTCTTGCATTCACGAGCTTCCTATTACTTGCTCTACAAAGTTCATCATATACAAAACTCTTCCTATTCTTACTCTGGGAGATATTAATCTTGTTTCCCAGAGTTCACCCATTACCATATATTGTAGTCTGTGTTCCGGGCACAATAGATAAATATTCCCAACATTTATTTTTAACCTGACAATCAAAATATGTTAAGAGTAGAGTCAACTAACACTCAACAACAGTCTTGTTAAGGCCTCAGACTGCAGATGGAAAAGGAGGATAGTGAGAAAGAATGTTAAAAAATTCTGAATATTAATAAATAAAGGTTCCAGGCAAGTCCCTCGTGCCATATAATGCTTTGTCACTCCTTATGCTGCAATCATAGGTTTGAAGAATGAGTTCATCTTCGTAAACCAGAATTACAGCCATGAAAAGACAAGGACTTTAATTAGCTGCACTTCTAACTTTTAACTATTGCCCTTATAATAATAGAAGGATTCTATCCATCTATTATAAAAATGTATCTCCTACTCCACACCTTCTGCTTCTATGCAGCATTCTAGGTGCTCACAGTGTTGGTTTTGTTGTGGTTTGGGTTTTTTTCCAGTCTCATTTCTCAATTGATTTCCGTTTGTTTAATTTTCTTCTGACATATCAGAAATCATCAATCATATAGTTAAAAAGGAACTGAAGAATCATGATTAATTACTACCTGGAGCAAAGGAATGTTAAATCTCCACAACAATTGAGTATGTTCTCTGAAGGGCTGAATACCTCACCAAGAAACCAGATTAACTGGTTACACCAGCTTCACCCACTTCAGAGGCAAGGTTTAGAGGGATGTTTTTCTTCTGATAAATTTTACTTCAGAGTTGCAAAGAGAAATCATCAAAAGTCAAGAAATTAATCATAAAAAAGTCGTTGTTTCTTTTGTCATCTTTGTTTTAATTAGTTTTTTATTATACAATCGCACAATGTATTTCCATAGGAAAAATTAACACATTTTATCTACAATATGGACAAGGGTTCATGAATGAGACAGCTATTCTCTGTTTCCTGCTAATGTTGTATTTCAGAATACAGTCCCATACCTTATTTACTAAGCAACATCTGAGCTCCACTTTAAAAATAAGTATCTTTTTCCTTGCTAGGATTTGTTTTTATGACACATATAAAAAGTGTCAGAAAACCTCACAAACACTAATGGATACATGCATGCTTACAACACTTTGGGAGACAGGAATGCAATCTCCATTTTCAATTGTTTGCTCCATCAAAACAGAGTGTCTGTTTTATTTCAGGTGGTCCTTTTGATGGAATGCAAGGAAGAGCCTTTCCTCACAATTCTGTGCCTGCATTCCTCATGTCTGCACATTTTTCAGTAGTCAAAGATGTAGCAGAACTTACAGACTCTCCCAGATACCCCATGGGTTTACTATTACTAACATAGCATTTGTAGTAAATGAGAGATCTTGCTGTTAAAAATTCAATGCATAAGCAAGAAATACATTTTGAAGATCCTAAGAAGCCACAAAACGTGACTTATTCCTTTCCAAATGTCAGCTCCTAGTAATCACTTATTGACATAAGACATCAGTCTAAAGAAAGTGTAAGACTGTATCTTAGGTGAATTTTTAAAGTATTGTAAATAAAACTCCCATTATCTGGATTTTTAAAGATATCTGAACTTTTTCTGGTGTGACACATCAGAAAAACTTGCTTCTGTGTAAAGGGCAGCCCAGCAAGTTCAAATCTGGTGTAATGATCAACTGAAAATTGTAACTTAAAATTGGACAAAGATAAAATGTGGAAAGAAGAGGATTTGCTAGAGTGAAGCATGGGTTTAATTATGCTTATAAATAACAACTTTGTACAGGGAAAATTAGAGGCTTCTATAAGGTATTTATTCTCCACAGAAGTATGTGAAAATGTTCTCTCATAGAAGTATGTGAAAATAGTCTGTGAACAGACTATTTAACAAAGTTCATTCAGAAATGTAGGTATAGTTACATTAAAATACAAAGTCTCCCGAATTAACTAAGTGGCAGAGCCAGGACATAATGAATCTTGCCTCATCCCACAGTCCACGATGTGACATTAATTAGCATTTTCAGTCCACTGCACATGGCTATGCTGTTAATTTTACAGGTTTTTGAGTAACTCCTCTGCATCAGTTCTGGATGTTAATGTATCTTCTGGAGAGACACAGAGTTAAAAATGCTTTTGTAACCTAGAGTTTGCAGGAGAACCCAGCTCTCCCAGCTAAAAAGACAAGCTATCTTTTCAGTTTACAAATACTGGATACTAAAACAACAGAACTAAAAGCAATTAAAACGTGTTAAAGCAAACACTGATGTTGAGATATGTGTACTTTTGTACCTTGGAGAAGCAGAAGGAGCACTAATTTCAAACATGTAAAAGATAGTAAATGCATAGAACTTGCAAGAGGATTAAAGAGATGGTTATAAGAATGAAAAACCAGTGAAAGGTTTTGACCAGCATGCTAGAAAGCGTTGCTATGATTCCAGACATCCAATTCCATAACTCGATGTTGATTTTTATATTGCCCCATAAACAGACAAGTACAACATACGTAACTGAATTAGCTTCATCAATTTTCTGGAACCACTCTTTTAAACTCAACTTACATTTAGTATATAAAACATTGCCCTAAGATATTCCTTAAGTAATACAACTTTAAATCTATTACTATTACCTGAGTAGTGGTGTTCAAACTCACAAAATGATGTGTGTTAACTATCATACAATCTCCTACAGCTGTTTGTCATCCAGAGTAGTTTTATCAGATCTGAAGTCACCAATTTGGAAACATCATTTTATTTGCCATCTTCTGCTCTAGAAAATCTCAGTAAGCTTCAAGGGTTTGCCATACTGGATGCATCTTATACTTTGATTTTGGTAGAATCCTTTTTTTGTAAATAGAAAATGGCAACATTTCTCATTGTTTGAGGTTTTCATTGTTTGAACAACTATAAGAAACAAACAAAGAAACAAAAAAACTTAAACACAAATAAATACATGATTTCCTGAAAACATTGTATATTAGTTTTCTTATAGTTGTACTATAGACATGGATAGTAGAAGAGCTCCATATATCAGTAAATTGTATTTTTTTCAAAATTTATTATTTTTTCAATCTAATTTTTATATTTGCGTGGATATTTTTAAGGTGATTATGAAAATCAAATGCCAGATACTAATCTGAATTTTTTTATAAACTATACTTAAAAAATTGTCTGAAATTTAATGTCTTCTGCACATTTCTAATTATGACTGTAATGAATAATTGTATAATTAAATTTACATAATTTGATATATATAAGGACCTCTACTCTATGCTACTGTTATGCATTTACAGTAATACTGTAGGATATTGTATTAATCTACTAATGTGATTTTTTTTCTTTTTTTTTCTTTTTTTTTCCTTTGCGGGCTGAAATTAAAATCTGTCTGTTAAAGGGTAGAGTGTGATTAAAGTTATAGTGTTGTAAATTTTGGGCAATGATTTGAGTGACAGCAAAGTTTAACTGAGTACCCAATATAGCTGTAAGAAAAAAAACCAATTATAATAATAAGATATATAATATAACTAAAACATGGTAAGAGTTGAAATAAGTCCAGCTGCTTAAAGCTCATTTCTCTTCTTATTATCCAGGCAGATCACTAGAAAAGTCTGAGTCAGTGCTACATTCTTACCTCACACATCAACTCACTGATTAAAACATATATGTGGGTTTTGGCACCTGACTCAAATAAGGCTATTCTTGCACTGTCATAGAGGGAACACAGGCACCATGGGGGTGAATATACAAGAGAGAATGAGAAATGACATGATTCATCAATACAGGCAAATGGGGAAAGGATCTATAGCCTAAAATGAAAGGGTCACAATAACTCCAAAGGTCCTATGTGGATCTATGTGATGAGAGACAACCTATATGCCATTTACTAGGGCAGCGTTTGAAAGAATGCACCGCACAGGGTTCCTCATTATTTGTTAGGGCTGAATTCTCATTCATTCTCCTTTATATGCCGTCCTGAATCTGCCCTACAGAGTCTTTTACAGGGAAATAACAATAAACTCTCTTATCAACAGCTTGTTGTAGCAGATACAATACATGGGGTACTGAGATCAAAAAGAGCATGAAAAGCATTTCTGCCAACATCATACAAAATATTGAACATCTGCTATATCTGGGATCCTGGGAGTTGTAATTATAATTTTTGAAATCTGCACACAAGAGTTATAAATATTAGAACTGTAGCCTGTGAAAGCCATGAAATATTTAAGTTGTTTGGCAGGCTTAAGAAAAACTCATAAACTTAATTTAAGCAGCCAAACACTGTATTTTTACAGGTTTTACATCTTTCATGTCATTAGTCATATAAATTAAAGCAACCACAGAACAGCACAGAAGTTGCAAAAGCAAGTCCTGTGGGTGAAAAAAAAGGTCAGCTTGAGATTTAAGACTTTCACCAACACTTCACCTTTCCACTTACCCTGTATTTCAATTCTTGTATTGAATTTCTCATAGGTATTTTTAACTCATCCATTATCCTATTGTCTGCTAAGTCTCAGCAGTGTGTTTGATGCTGTACGCATGCATAAACATAGTGGGTCAGATTCACTGGTTATTTGGCATGAGTCTAGCGGTGCAAAATAGTCCTTAGCCCACTCTATTTATCCTCTCTGGCAAGTTCAATGGCTCCTCTAAGCTACTGGTAAGATGCTAAGAGTCTTGTCCACCCTTCCTGCTTTAAAAAAGCAGGAGACAAGGCAAGTATATGCCATCCAAATTGTGATCAAACCTTAAGGCAAGGCAGGTAGCTTACACAGATTGGTAATGAGGCATTGAGGAAGGAGCCTAGATAGCTTGGTATGAGACAAGAAAAAAGTACTGCCACACCTAAACGAGTATCATGAACCAAAACAATGGGATAGTAGAGGGAGAGGAGTAGTAAGAGGAGCAAGAAACATAAAATTTTGCAAGTGGGGTTTTCAATTTGTAACAATCTTTTAAACTTGTTCAGACATATCAGAAATGTGCTGGATTAAGATGAGTAAAAAAAAAAAAAAGTTTAAAATAGCAACTCAGTAAGATATGCAACAGCCAGATTCACGAAAGTTAAAGTATGAAAAGACCCAAAGGCAAATTCTCCTTTGTACAGAGTCTGCTTCACCTGTTAGATAGCCATATGCTACTAATGAAACTGTAGCTCTGCAAAAGGATTTGGGGATCGGCAACTGTGCACCAAAAGTGAAGCAAGAAGTTCACTTGAAAAGAAGTAAAGCAGAGAATGTAAGAATGAGGGCTCAAATTATGTTGTCCGTAAATCCAGCATCCAGCAGAGAATACCACTCTCTGGACAAGAAAGTCATCTGACATCAGAGAATTTACAATGGATTAGTGTAGTGGAAACAAAGGAAAATGTGCCCCAGGGGCCACAAATATATACAATACATTTACAGATATTCTCCTTTGAACTACTGAACTGTGAGTAAACAGAAAAACATATCCCAGCTCTTGACTTATGTAATAAAACATGTATCTCATGGCGCCAGATGCCATGAGACTATGAGATGTTAGGTTAGCTATTAGTTAATTTAATCAACCCAATTATGATCTCACTTATACATATTTTACACGACCATAATACAATTTCTCCATTCAGGAAAGCCATTCATGAACTGCACCTTCATGCTGCATTTGCCAGCAGATTCTCTTTGCAAAGGTGCTGTAACTAGATTGAGATAGGTATACCATAATTAAAGAGGCATCACTGTGATTTAGAGGCCCTCATCTAAACTCTTTTACTGGATGCAATTTTAGGATTAGAGGAAAAGATGTGTCTTCAGTGTTCCACAAGATACAAAGATACCTCTCCTTTCAGACAGACAAGGTCTGAGAGGTTTTCTCATGTTACATAGGAGCCTAGCTACTTTAGCCAAAGAAAACAGTGAAAGGCTCTCTGGAGTGCCTGCCTTCTTTCATTGATAATAAGGAACCTGGTCTCTGAAATGTAGCGTAGCTTTGCAAGTGAGTTTTGCCCTAGAGAGCAACCTCTGCTGGCACAATGTGGCTGTGAATCTGAATTTATAACTAAACACTCCACATAGAAAGTATTTTACAAAAATCTTGTTAAAACCAATCAGTTCAAAACACATCATTTCAACAAATGTAATTACCTGTCCCATTTTTTCATATGCTCATTAACAATAATATTTGCATTAGAGACTACAGCACAAGGAGCTTTCACTGTCCTCATTTTCACATGGAACTCTGAAAGGAGACTTCCTGTTATTCTCAGTACAGGCAGTTTTATACAGTTTTATACAGTTTTACACCTGTTATACAAGTGTTTTAGAGGAATAGGCATGTCCCATTTTCCTGATAGATAAACACACAAACACAGACTTCCATCCAAAGATGAAAACATCAGTCAGGAGTCTTTCACTCTGTTGTTGTCATCTTCATTCTCTCTTCTCAAGTCCTTCCTCCAATAGCTGTTTTTTTCCCTGTCTCATAGATGTGCGATTGCAGCTGAGCTGAGAGAACACTTGAGAGGAGTTTATGCTTTCTTCAATCTTACTTCTTCCTTCAATTTTTTTAGCATCTACAGGAAAGAGGAATAAAAAACCAGGAAAGCTAGTATCTGTCAGAAAGGAAAATCTACAGAAGGCCCTAAAAGGCCTTAAGAGACCTGGCGATAACGGTAAGGTCTCTACATCTCTGAATTTTCTGAGATGCATGCTCATCTGAGGCCAAGCTCTCCTGCTAGTCTCTGGCAGAGAGACAAAGTTAGTGTTCTTCAACCAGCAGGTCATGTTATAACTTCTCTATACTCATAGGCCAGCATTGAATTTCCACTTCTGCTTTAATGTTGAAAATATTTCTTGAAAAACATTTTGATTAAAAGTTAAGTTCAAGTGAAAACAAAACCCATAGCTTCATAAGATAAACAGTAACATATTTCTAACATTTTTCTAAGAGAAAGAATAGAAGATGATTCAAAATAAAAAAAGAATCCTTCTGTTTTCCTGTCTAGAAATGCACAAGAATTTGGAAATATCAGTGTGAGGCTTTTCAGACAGCAATAAGGTGCTTTATTTCAAATTGTAGAGGGCTGTATTTCTAGAAAATTAATTTCTCATTTTTGCCACCGTTATTAGTAAGCTGACAGCTATGGTGTCTGCATCAGTCACCTCTGAATCTTAATAACTTCTGTTTTCACCTATGTTTCTACAGCTATGCCACAAGGTGTTTGCAAATACTAGTGATAAATATTTTAGGATGACCCAGCAATATCCCTAGGAGTTCAGAAAAGCTTTTATTCACCTTAAGTGGACCCTAAGTTCTAGGGAAAAATAAATAAACAAACAAGGGTACAAATTTGAGAACTAATACATATTAAAAAAAAAAAAAGAAAACAAAAAAGAGGTTATTCACAGTCACTTTGTTGTGACATTGTTACTTGGCTCAAAAATTTACCCAAAATGTTCTGAATATAGTATGAGGCAGACATGGACTTTGATTTCATCACTGGCCACACCTGCCATATTTTAGATAGTTGACATTTTTGCATTTTTATCTATTCTAAAATAATTTAAAAAAAAACAAAACCCAAAGGATATGTTAATCTATATGAATAGCAATATTGTGTGGGCTGAATTGTCAGGTGTGTTGAAAATTTGCTGTACTACCATACCCAAAGGGTAGTGATCAATGATTCAACATATGACTGGTACCTAGTAACAAGCAAAGTACCCCAGGGGTCAATACTGGGGCTCATATTTTTCAACATCTTCATTAACAACGGGGATGATTACACAGATTACACCCTCATCAAATCTGCAGACAACACTGAATTTAAAGAGAATGGCTGAAATGAATGGCTGAGCTTTGGTCCAGAGGCACTTTGAGAAACCTGAGGGTTGGACCAACAAAAAGCTCATGATGCTCATCAGGGAAACTGCCAAGCTGCAAGCACAGCAGCCCAACGGACAGATTCACAGGTATCTACTGCTGAGTTAGTTTACAGAAGACACCACTAATACGAGCCAGCAGCAGGTTCACAAGTAAGGTGCATGAGGAGGAGCGTGCCCTGCAGCAGGTCCCTCTGTGCAGCACAGATAAGGCTGCACCTTGAATGAAGCGTTCAGTGTGTGCCCAAAGATCCAGAGTGACATGCGGAAACTGAAGAAAGATTTCCAGGTGGAAGTAGAGGTCTATGGAGATGGTCAGGGTCTTACAGCTTACAGTTTGTGAAGAGAGAATGGGGTGGGTTTGTTTATTTTGTGAAGAAGAGACTAAAGCAGGACCAAACAGTAACCCACAATTGCCTGAGAGGTAGTTAGGAAGACAAGGAAGCCAAACTCTTCTGTCAGTGGCAGACAATAACAAAGGCCAAGGGCCACAGGTTGTGGATTGTGAGTTTCCAGATGGGCATTAAGGAAAAAACTTTTTGTAGAGGGAACATGATGCCCAGAGTAGCTGTGGCCTTCAGCACTCAGTGAGGCGTAGTCCTGGAGCACTTGGATTTGCATTGGATGACTGCTCTCTTCCAATCAACAGGTTTGTGACTCTCACAGTTGTTTCTGTGACCACTGAAAGTGCGCATCAGCAATTTTTTAATCTGTATTTAACTATTAAACATAGGAATGTCTGTTGAAATTGAGGGGGATGGGAATAAGGACAGAAAACATTTGCTCACACTGTCATGTCCAGCTGGAGCAAGATATTTCTATTCTCTGTGTCAATAATCTAGGGTCTCTGCAGGGACCATAGGCACGAGTCTACATGCACAACACATATGCACATCTAAGGAGGTCTCATGTAATACTCTTAGTCACAAGGAAGACATGGGAGTTCAAAATGAACAACCCATCTAGGACAATGAGGATAGAAACAGCAAGCTGACAAGGATCAAAGGCAGAAAACCCTTTGCACACCCTAAGGCTTGCAAAAAAAACCATTCATAGTACACAGGAAGCAGGAAAACACAGACACATGCACACAGAAATCCCCTTCTGAGCAGGTTAGATTGAACGAGGATAATCATTTTAAGTTCCCAAATTGCCTGACTCCATATGGGGCTATCAAAAGCATTTTCAGTTTTATTCAAATCAATATTTTTTTCTGTAAAAATCTATGTGGAAAAGGGAAGCAAGAGTAGAGGAAGATGCAGTTAGTGAGCCCTGTGGAAGCCATCACAAGGATGGCTGTAGGAACTCAAGATGGTTGACTTTAGCAGCTAAGCCATGCCAAACAACTTGCAGATAAGGGGTACTAAAAATAGCTAGAGGAAAATCCTAGGTTTGCACATGGATTAAGAAAACTGCTGTTGCATTATTTTTTGCAATTATAATCTTTCTTTTCCCGAGTCTCCTACCTAAAAGCATAACAGTCAGTCTTCTAAACATACCTTTCCTTCATTTTTCCCTAACTTGTACTAGAGAGAAAAGTGACCCTAAGTGAAAATTCAGTGAGTCTTTGTCTTATAATGCATGTAAGCAACAGACAAATGCAGGTACACTTGAGGTGAGTCTGCAAAGAGTTAGTGTGGGAAAGCATGCTGTGGAATTTTGGGGAGGAAGTACTCTTCAGCCAAAACCCCTGCCCGTTAAAAGTAAAAACTGAGGCACTCTCTGCAGACCCATAATGTGACCAGTGAAAATCCATTAAAAAATCACCTTTCCAAAGATGTTTGTTGTAAACCTGGCCTTCTAATATAATCAGAACACCTAGGATATTTGTCCATAATCTGTATGTTTTCTGTCTTGATTTTCTTAGAAAATAATTTTAACATTTTCCTTTTTGAAAAAGAAATGTGTATCAGCATATCTTTACTGAGGACTTTCTTCCAGATTTCCAGAAGGGCCACTGAGTAGGACAAACAGAGGTTTAACAGGAGCAATCTCGGATATACAGACTTCTCCCAGAAGCACTAGCCAACGCAGCTTGCATCCCCAGATCACATGCCACAGCCACTGTCCAGCTATATGATACCTATAACTGAATGGGGGCCATTTTAAGTCATCAAGAAACTAACTTTGCCTTAATCAAAAGTCAGATTGCTCTTCCTCTCGGCAGTACATCCTCATGGCATTTTTTGTTATGTTTCAAAGAAAAACTGACACTGAATATACAGCAAAATACCCAAATCATAAGAAAGTTTCCTGTCACAACCCAATGATTCTTAATTGGAATACCCACATGATTTTGGGTAAGTGTAAACAATACATTACCATCACTGTCTTGCAGGTAGATCAGAAAATCCTGCTGCAATTTAGCTAATGTCAGGCTTCTTAGATGAACAATCTAAATTCTCCAGATAACTTTCCCATTAGAGGAATGGTGTTGCAAATCTATGTAACTGAATGAGGTTATTCAAGAAGCACCACATTTTGATAACAAAATCCTTTGTGATGATTACCTAATAGCCAGCATTTGTTCAAACACTTTTAATAGACCCTTTTTATCACATGCAAAAAGAATTTCAATGCTAGTTCAGTCTCCTGTTTCATTCTGTCATGAATCACTTCGTAGAGACATTTAGAAGTCAATAATCTACTGTAGCTTTGATGACAGGTGATTAATTTCTACATTTTAGAGACATAATAAGATTTAGCAATAAAAAGGCCTTGAAGTAACCTACCAAACAGCTTTAATCTCAGCCTTGG